>NW_017673055.1:99158-153283 GCF_001879085.1 Nicotiana attenuata | reverse complement strand
AGTTGTTTTTTTTCCTGTGTTGTGAGGCGATATGATTTGTTGGTTATGGGCACACGTGGTGCAGATCTATTGGGGATTCATAGTGGAAGTCGAGCGGGAAGAGTAATCGGATGTTTCTCGGTAAATGGAGTGTGGGTTATGACCTATCAGGTGGCATGTCGTATGTTGTTTATTTCACCGTGGGTGCAATGAATTGCCTTGGTTTCAGACATCAAATTGTGTGTGGCTGTCGAATTTTGATCACAGTGTCTTGAGGTGCTCCATGTGTAACAGTGTTTGGATAGGATCGCGCATTGTAGCGAGGCTGCGTTGAGTTATGACCTTTCGGGGTAGATTCAGGTGTTCTATTTCTATGATGTGAGACGGGGTCTCAGCCTTGTGTTGTGATGATACTGATGAGCTTGAAGTACAACTTTTTTGGTTTGTGTTATTTTCATGATTTGAGTATATTCAGGTCGTTTCTTGTTGGTACGCGTATTATGCAAGTTGTGGCTTAGGCCTGTATTGAGGTATCATATCACCAGAGTGGTGTGTTGGATTCGAGGTGATCCTTAGAGTCATTAATGAATACGAACAGAATTGATTGCAGCTTGTTAGAGAGATAATATCAAGGTATGGCCCGGAAATCTGTTGTGATATTAGTCAAAGGGAAATGGCTTCATGAATGGTTGATCTGAGGAATGGTTACGGTTTATCGCGTGTTTCATTTGTTGTTGGCAGTATATGGAAGTGTTGGAATAAGACTTTAGCTAATAAAAGGTTTTCTATCGGTATTTGGTTATCATGGGCAACTGCTGTAAATAGAGGCTATCGTTTCGAGTGTTTGGATTATGTGGTATATCACATGACTTCACCTAAGGTTGCAAGTATGGGTTATTACAGCTGGTTCGGGTTTATTCTGGGTATAGATGTGAGGTTCTGATATTGTGTATCATTTCGGAAAGTGCAATGTGGTTCTATGGTTTATGGATTAAATGGACTGTGAGATTTCGGCTATATTGTGTTGTCGGACCTATATGAGATAGGGTGACGTGAGATCACTCCGGGTATATGCTTGGTAAAGTTATTCAGCTGTTGGTTAGCTTCTAGGACAACTCTGGGTACGCTCGAGGACGAGCGTTGGTTTAAGTTGTGGAGGATGTGACAACCCAACCCGTCGTCTCATGTATTACAGCCCCGTTTCCCCCATTTACTGCTTCTTCATGTTTCATTATCAGCAACGAGTAAGTTATAGTTGAATTGAATTGGTTTGGATAGGAAGTGAGACACTTAGTCTCTTTAAGGAAGGCTTAAGTTGGAAAGGTCAACCGGACTTTGGCTTATTAGTTAGAAGGCTCGGATGTGAATTCCGGTGATTCGCTTAGCTTCGGGAGGTGATTTGTGACTTAGGAGTGCGATCGGAAGTGATTTTGGAGGTCCGGAGTAGAAGTAGGCTTGAATTGGCAAAGTTGGCATTTTGGCGAATTCCGGTGGATAGGTGAGATTTTGATCCGAGGGTCGGAATTCCATTCCGAGAGTTGCAGTAGATCCGTTAGGTGATTTTGGATATGTGTGCAAAATTTCAGGTCATTCGGAGGTGTTTTGGTCTGGTTTTTGATCGAATGCGTAATTCGGAAGTTTTTAAGAAACTTAGGCTTTGATTTGAGGATAATTGAGGATTTTGATGTTAACGATAGTGTTTTGATGGTTCGAGCGAGTTTGAATAAGGTAATAGATCATGTATGTGCTTTTGGTTGAGGTCCCGGGGGCCTCGGGGTGAATTCGGGTGGTTAAACGGAGAATTCGGAGTTTGTTGCATGTTTGAAGTTTGCTGGTTCTGTCATTTCCGCATCTGCGGAAAAGGGACCGCATAAGCGGTTCCGCAGATGCGGCGTATTGGTCGCAAAAGCGGTCCTTGAGGGACCAGGGTTTTCCGCAGAAGCGGACGTGGATCCGCAAATGCGGCGACCGCAGAAGCGGTTCTAGACCGCATAAGCGGTCCGGGGGAATTTAAGTGAGATCGCAGAAGCGATCGTTTGGTCGCATACGCGGTGACCGCAGGTGCAGCATATTAACCGCAGAAGCGGAAAAATGGTCTTGGTTTAAGTGAACAGTGGTTCACGAATTTGAAAGAGAAGAAAAATATTTTGGACTTCGGCTTAGGCGGTTTCTTGGGCGATTTTGAGGAGAAATTGAAGGGGCTTCATCAGGTATGAAATATTGGACTCGGATTATGTTTATATAGTGTAAAATCATGGATTGAACACTGAAATTTAAGGGATTAAATGCTAAAAATGGAAGTTAGGGCTTGAAACNAAGAAAGAGGAAGAGCCTTAACATACCTTAAACATGTTGAGTCCTTAATACCTTCTAAGCAACTCTTCAAACAAGTCAACTCGATCTATCATAGCATAAGGAGATTCAAAATCAGTGTTGAGCAAAGGCTAAGTCTGTAACTTAAGCTAGTAGCTCGTCTACGTAAATTCGGGCAGCATCTCCCTTGTAACAAGGGCCTCTTCCAATACCATATACCAACAACAACAGCCAGGGAGGTCCAGCAACCTATAAATATCAATAACAAGACACCATATAACAACAACAAGTCACAACTACTTCACGACGAGCGGCAAGCTCCGATTGGAATCCGTATAACCCATATCACCCCTTATAGACTTCTTACATTAATTTAAAACTATCATTAACATGATAATGAAGTCATTCATCAATGATTCCATCCTTATACCATATATTTATAACAAAGGAAACAATCCTCGACTCCAACTATCTTCTATTAGTAGCTTTATTCACTAGTTCATGTCTACTCCATCCATTTAGCTTAATCAACATCAAGATAACCTTAAGCACATGCAAGAACACAATACACACAACTCCTATAGTAACTTCAAGTCGAAATCCAAGTTATATTCAGCTCACAACAACCCTCAATAGCAATACAACACCATAGAAGTGACTTAAGCTAATCCAAGTACTATCTTGTAGTTTATCATCCTAACAACTTAACCAACATACAAGCAAGCTTAAGCACAATTAGTAGGCTGCTATACTCACCTTATACAGTGGCAACAACTTGGAATTTCATCCAAATACAGCCCACAACAATCCTCAATGACAACACAACCTCAAAGAGGTGTTGTTCTTCACTAGAACTAAGTTTTGATGTTGAAATATGGTGTAATCACTTTGGAATCACTTTAAACTCTTGTGGAATCTGTTTAGAAGGGTTAGGAGAAGTTTGGAGACGAAGTTGAGTTGAAAATAAGTGAAAAATAGGCGTCCAAATCGTTTATAAATTGAAGTAGGTCAACCACTGCCTAAGTGGGTCCCATTGGGAGATGCTTGCGCGGTCTCGCGAAAACACGAATATCTCTCTACTCCGATGTCGTATTGACAAACGGTTTAATGCGTTGGAAATTAGACTCGTAGATCTTCAATTTGATATGTAGATCATCCATTGATTCCAAGTATATTGGGAGAAAAGTGCATCTACATTTGACCTAAATTTCAGCACATTATGAATGCAACTTGTGATGACCTTTGCTAACTTTTGTTCCATAACTCGTTTGACTTAAAAACATAACACACGACTATCATACGACTACAATAACTCATAAATTAACCTCCTCATCATGTTAATCACCCTAGTCTCACCCCAAAATAATATGTTATAACATTCCAAACTTGTCAATTTTTGACGAAACTTATTTTCTTCAATTCGTTTAGCGACTAAGCTTTCCAACCCTTTTGGTACTTGTTATTCATGATCTTAAATATTTGTATCCTCCAAGGTAACATGATTAACTTACTTTATTTGCTTCCAAATATAATCTCAATTTCGAGCTTACATCAATGACTTACGACGTACTCTCACGTATGAAAACTTGGGGTGTAACAGTTTAAGTGAACAGTGGTTCACGAATTTGAAAGAGAAGAAAAATATTTTGGACTTCGGCTTAGGCGGTTTCTTGGGCGATTTTGAAGAGAATTCGAAGGGGCTTCATCAGGTATGAAATATTGGACTCGGATTATGTTTATATAGTGTAAAATCATGGATTGAACACTGAAATTTAAGGGATTAAATGCTAAAAATGGAAGTTAGGGCTTGAAACTTAAGAGAGCTTAAATTGATGATTTGAGGGGTCAAATGGACTCTGATTCTTGTGAGTTTGATATGTATAGACTTGTGGCGAGATAAGGATCATTTTGATGTAAAGTTTTCTGGATTTCGAGAAGTGGGCCCGGGGCTCGAGTTTTGTTAATTTCGCGATTTTCGATATTTCTCGAGTCTTTTCGATTGGGTTATGTTTCTTTGGCACATTGTAACGTATTCGTTGTGGTTTTGGCCAGATTCGACGCGCGAGGAGGTCGATTCGAGAGGAAAGGGCATTGCGAGCTAGTTTTCGGCCGGCTAGAGGTGAGTAATAGATGTAGATGATGACCTGAGGGTTTGAAACCCCGGTATATCACATTGCGACGCTATATTGAGGCGAGACACGTACTCTATGACGAGTGCGGGGTCGATTGTGAGTGGGGATTGTGACCTAGTCCGTTCCGATTGATGTTCGTACTGTGTATTTGACTAGAAATTGTTTGGTAATCATCCTACTTGGATTTTATGAATATGTTTGGGGCTTTGTGCCTATCATTTGCATCCTTCAGGGATCCTTATCACTGCTTCCATGATGCTTAGCATATTTCATGATATCAGTCCTAAGTTAGACACTGCCTCGAAATATTTAGTAAATAAATAAAGGTTTAAACACTTAGCTCTATAATTCCTAATAACTGAAACTAAAAATGAACAATTTGACTGTGCCCGAGTGGCTTGCATGCATATATATATCTGGACTGAGTGTGGATCGGGCTACACGCCGCAGCGAATGCTACGATGATATTGCGCTTGGGCTGTAGGAGCCCCTCCGGAGTCTGAACCCCCACAGTGAGCGCGGGTACCCAAATGGATCGGGCTGCACGCCGCAACGGTCATGTGCATTGCATTGCATTCATGCATTTATACCTATTTGTCTTACTTGTCCTGGTATTGTTGTTGTTCCACCGTTTTATGTTCTGAATTGCTGATTATAGCTTTATATTGTAATATTTCGGAATTTCTTACTTTCAGCCATTATATATGTTTATTACTCACTGAGTTGGAAGTACTCACTTTACTCCCTGCACCTCGCTTGCAGTTGCAAGTATCGTTCACCCGGTAGCGGGTTATTAGCGGATTGAAGGTATTGTTATTGTAGCTGAGCAAGGTGACCGCCAGCGTTCGCGGCACCGGATGTTGTCTTTTGTTTTCCAGAAATTTTACTTGTATATATTTATTGGCCTGTAGTTGTGTTAAGGTTTCCTTAGATGCTCGTGACTTGTGACACCCCGGTCGGGTAGTAATTAACAGTTTCTAATGCCATTAAATTGTATCTTCTATTCATTTATGTTTAATAATTGTTAGTGAAAGGATTTGGGATAGTTGGCTGGCCTTGTCCTCACGGGAGGCGCCATCACGACCGGGTATGGGAATTGGGTCGTGACAGATATTGGTGATATATTCTTCGGATTCAGAAGAATATATCACCAATATCCCATTAAGCTTGTACGGATCAGACTTGGAAGAAAGTTGAGAACAAAACTTCCTTTAATCTTTGTCATCATAGAGTGTTATGATCCCCATTTTATGGGAACTGCCATGACCAACGGAAAACATTCCATCACCATCACCCTTGTCACTCTCAATTAAACTTCTTTTCTCCTTGGAAAATGAAGTAGAGAATTCCTCTATAATCTTTCTTTTATCTACTTAGGAAATGTTAAAATTCCTGCGTATACCATCTCTAGTTGAAACACATGTCATTGCAGTCTCAACATTATTGTCGCTAACGAGAACAACATTGATCAAAAGACACACCCTGTCAGCTACTGTATCCAAGTTATTCTCTGTATCCAAGTTCATCCCGAGTAATAGTACCATGAGGATAATCACCAAAGCCACCGGACAGCTTTATGATGCCAATGAAGCAAGATGAGCTATTCAATGAAACTCGTATTGTAAAGAAGAAGAAAGAGACTAATTCAGAAAGGTGGGTCGAGGATCGAGCCTCGACTATACATGAAAGTTTTTTACTTATCATTAAGTATTTTGATTTACTTTTATATAAATTTTGAAATATTAATTCAATATGATTTTTCTTATAGGTTCGCTTCAGAGCTGATGTGGGGGAATTCATACGAAGTCAGCCACCTAACGAGTCGGCCGAGGCAATCCAACTTTCGAACGAGGATGCTAAAAGAAAACTCCTTGAGTACTTTATATACTTTGAACTAGACAATAGAACTAGTTTTCGAATGAGCTTGTAATAAACATTAACTTAGTTTTGTTAGCTTAATGTTTTAGTTCTATTGATCTTTATATTTTGTTGCGTTTTAGTGTTGTTGTTGTTGTTGTTGCTGGCATAAAATGCCTGTTTAGGATATTTTGTCTAAGCTGGCAGGTGGTATAGCAGCCAAAACAGGCAGTTTTTGCCAAAAATATACCAAAAAAGTGCGACCAACTTTGGTGTCCAGTTAGTCGCTATTCACTTAAAAAAAATTCTGGTAATTTTGCGACCAAGGTTGGTCGCTTATAGTTAAAAAAAAATTTAATTCTTTCCATTGGCGACCAATATTGGTCGCCCAATAAATAAAAAATTATAACATTTATTAGTATAGCGACCAAAGTTGGTCGCTTAATATGATTAAAAATAAATAAAAATAAAATGTTATTTACATCTGGAGACCAACTTTGGTCGCCAAATATATAATATTAAAATATTTGAGCGACCAAAGTTGGTCGCTATATGCTTTACCTGAAAAATTTGGTCCTTTTAACTGGGAGACCAACGTTGGTCGCTATTTAGCAACCAACTTTGGTCCCTAAGGTAAAGGGACCAGCTTAATATCGACCAGGCGTGGTTGGTTGCTTTTTGGTCGCTTTTTTGGCCAATAAGCGACCAACGTTGGTCGCTTTTGCTGGTTGCTTTTTTCCGGAATTCTAGTAGTGTAAGGCGAAACCATATTGAGAGGCCTATAAATTTATTCTATAAATTTTTTATGCAGCAACTTTGCTTTCTAAATAACAAATTAATCATTTAAGAAAAAAATAGTGAATTTAAAAAAAAAACTAGGAAGAAGAGCATAAAGAATAAAGTGGTGGATTATCGGACGTTGAGGTCCAGAACTCAAAGTGAAAATTTTAATTTGACTTTCATCACAAAAAGAAATAAACGTACATAACATAATAACTTAAGTTTTGAGCATTGACGGTGTCAAAAATATTTACTCCTGCTGATCAATTTATACGATAATTGTAGTTCATTCTATTAAATAGTAGCACTTATTGGTGTATATCTAAAATAAATTGTAAATAAACTAATATAATATGTTGAATTACACTAAAAGAAAATCGGTGAATGAATGAATACCTTTGTGTTCATGCAGTTTTAGAGAAGATTGTAAAAAAAATTCATTATGTTGTCAATAAATAACACTTAATTCCTATATAAAAAGTGTTACACCTCACAATATTACGTCGATGTTACACCCCGTAGTATTGTATGTTGGATTTGTCGTAAGACAATTGACATTAGTTCAAGGACAAGATTATTTTGAGGTTATAAGTATTATGCTATTTCAAACAAGTCATAAGTAAATTCGTGAAGGTGAGAGGGTAAGCAAATCGAAGAAAATGAGTTTCGTCGAAGTTTGTCAATTTGGGATAATATACGGTCCAAGCTATAATACCCGGTATTTATGGACTAGTGCCATACAAGGTACCACATGACCATGATAGTAAGGTATATAAAGTGTGTTAAAAGTGAGTAGTATTTTAAGTAATTTGAGATAATTTTTAATTATATGAATAATTTGGTAATTATGGATTTTTAGTGGGAAATTAACTAAGTAATTAAGCAAATTAAGAAAATATGGATAAGCCTAAAGGGCCCCCAACGTGGCAGAAAGTCAATTAGGTGATAATGACTCTTAATTCATGTAGAGAAATTTTCATAAAGCACTATCTTTTAGTGGTAATTAGCTATCTATAGATACCATTTGCTGTATTACGGATTGTAGATACGTTTTCTATTGTTATAAGATGTATTAGATGTATTTAAGCTACTGTATTCATGAATACAGTAGCAAAAATAGGCATGAATCAGGGAAGTCCAGCTAATCAGTTGTTGTATTCGAGTGTATTCGACTGTATTCATGGCGTGAACACATGGGATTACAGCTGGACAGATTATTGTATTCGACTGTATTCGCGGCGTGAAACAGGGGATTACACTGTTATTAAATGGAAAGTGAATCAGTTAACATAATAGACTCTTAATATAACTCAACAAACTCAATTATAACACACAAATTTTGTATTTCCAGTTATAAAAAAGATTCTCAACCAAAAAATACCCCAAAAACATAGCAATCTTCAGAGAAATTATATAATACATCTTAATACATAAATTATATTAATTAAAAAAAATATATGAATACATTTGTAGACAATAAATTGCGTCGAGAAAATAAAATCAAGACCGAAAAATATTGCAACAATCATAATATTTTATTTCGAATATTTGAGTGTTACAATCTCTATGAATCCTCTGATTCTTCTTTCCAATAGTAAATATATTCAAGGGCCTTTGAGCTTGATCTTGAATCTATATTTGTTTCCACGAACGATGATTTTGTTCTTGAGCTTGAGCTAGAGCTTGATTGCTTGAACTTGATCTTGATTCGTTCTTCGTTCTTGAGCTTGAACTTTATTTCTTGAACTTGAACTTGATTGCTTGAAGCTTGAAACTTGCAGAGAAATTTGCGGTGTTTGATCCACGAGCTCTCTCTTGCTTCTTGTCATAACTTCTGTTGTCTTTTCTGAGTTATGAAGACCCCTATTTATAGTTGTGGAAGGGAGGAGTCATGATAAGAACAAACTCTTTCCGACCAATCAAATTGAAGTGTGACATGGCCGCATTTGATTGGCCAGAACATGTCACTTGCACACGTGGCACGATTTCATTGGCCTTTCAGTGTGACTGGGCATGCCTTGTCATTTTGACACGTGGCATGATTCTATTAGCTCTTCCGTTTGACTTGGCGCGCCACGCCATTTGACACGTGGCACCAAACTGGGCCTCCAAGAAGATGATATCTTGGACCTAATGGGGTGGACTCATCATTTGTAGCCCAATTAAAATGGGCTGGCCCAATAATATTGGACTTTTATAATTAATCTAATTATATTAGCCCAAAATATTTATTTCGGACTAATATATTTAAAATATAGTCCACATTATTTTATCGAATTAAATTCGATAAAATTTAACTGCTTACAAATGCCCCTACTTCAAGACTTGTTGAGGTGTAGCCTGTAGGCTTGTCGAAACCGAATCTGGCCTTGAAGTACGGATTAATCAGACATATTTCTTTGGACGATAGCTTAAATAAGAAGCATCAACTTTTATACACTTGAATTATCTCAAAGCAGCACTACTGAACCACGTAATTCATCAAATATTGTTTTTAAAATAGCATTTTAATTCATGGATACAACAAAATGGTTCCATTTGCCCATTGAAGTGGACGTGTTTGTCCTTTAAACGATCACTTTCTTTGCAATTGATATTGCATGCCAAGTTAAACAAATCACACTTTGTGTTATGTGCACCTCGGATCAATATAGTAGAATCCTACTGGAAGTCAATAGCTTTGGTAGCCTTTGCTTGGCATGGAATAGCTAAATCACCGCCTCACAGTGGCCTTTTCCAAATTGGAGAATAATTCTTGCAATCTGAATCCTTTTTGGAGTTCGATTACAGCCATCCCACATCGTGTATAACTTATTAGTGTCTCCTCTCCAAAATCTATATAAACCCCATACTACTTCATCAATTGAGCATTAATCTTTGCTTCTTGCAAGCCACTCTGAAAAGCAGTATCGAGAAGGTAATTTACTTATTTTCTTTTGCGTTTTCTTTGCTTGTTCTTTTTTTGTTGTTGTAGGTCAACGAGAAAGATATGTTCTTGTTTAACAAGATGATCCACGCATGAAGAAGGCGGTCTTAAGGTGTGAGGGGATGGGTACTCATCCTTGCCCAAATATCGGAGGGATTACTTTCATGGCCCGACTACCGGAGAGATTACTCTCAATGTGGCCCAATTCTTGGAGAGATTACTCTCAAAATGGCCCGATTCTTGGAGAGATTACTCTCAAAATGGACCGACTACCGGAGAGATTACTCTCAATGTGGCCCAATTCTTGGAGAGATTACTCTAAAAAATGGCCCAATTCTTGGAGAGATTACTCTCAAAATGGCCCGACTACCGGAGAGATTACTCTCAATGTGGCCCAATTCTTGGAGAGATTACTCTCACAATGGCTCGAGTACCGGAGAGATTACTCTCAGTGTGGCCCAATTCTTGGAGAGATTACTCTCAAAATGGCCCGACTACCGGAGAGATTACTCTCAATGTGGCCCAATTCTTGGACAGATTACTCTCAAAATGGCCCGACTACCGGAGAGATTACTCTCAATATGGCCCAAACCCACGAAGAGGCCAACTTAAGGTGCAAAGGGACACATATATCCACCTTAAGATTGGAAAGTTATAGTTCCTTTTAAGGACAAACCCACGAAGAGGCCAACTTAAGGTGCAAAGGGACTTATATGTCCACCTTAAGATTGGAACGTTATAGTTCCTTTTAAGGACAAACCCACGAAGAGGCCAACTTAAGGTGCAAAGGGACTTATATGTCCACCTTAAGATTGGAAAGTTATAAAGCTTCAACTTGAAGACGACATCGACTTGAACACTTGGAAAACTTTGCAGATTTGGCGGACTTTGCAGACTTCAACTCGAAGATTCAGAGGGCTTAAACAATTCAACTTTAAGATCGGCGAATTTGAAGACTGAAACTTGAAGACCGACGAACTTGAAGACTTCAACTTGGGGGCTTAAATATTTTAACTTTAAGACCGGCGAATTTGAAGACTTCAACTTGAAGACCGACGGACTTGAAGACTTCAACTTTGAGACTTGGAGGGCCTAAATATTTCACTTGAAGATCGGCGAATTTGAAGACTTCAACTTGAAGACCGACGGACTTGAAGACTTCAACTTTGATACTTGGAGGGCCTAAATATTTCAACTTGAAGATCGGCAAATTTGAAGACTTCAACTTGAAGACCGACGGAGTTGAAGATTTCAATTTACCATGGAGGGTTGCCCCTTTTAAATCAAATGAGATCAAAGTTCCGCAAGAGGATGGCATTTCAGCTTGATTTTGCATTCCTCCATACTTCACTCGGACAACAATTGGGGCAATATGTATCTTTTGAACTTATGCGACTGAACTTAGAATGAAACTCTAAGCTGCCTACGTACCTCGGTGAAGAGGATCAAGTCATACCGTAGTTCAGACTGAGTAGATTTTTTTTAAAAATTTTTTTTTTATGTCCTAACTTTTGCCTAGGCCACCTCTTTCTAGATTTTCAACCTAACGGACTTTTTTTTGGGCCGTACACAGTTTATACTCTTGCGGGCCAGGAGTGTAGCAACATGCAGTTTAGGCTCGTGCGTCAAGGAGCGTCATGACTTGCAGTTTAGGCTCGTATGTCGAGGAGCGTCATGACTTGCAGTTTAGGCTCGTACATCGAGGAGTATCATGACTTGCAGTTTAGGCTCGTACGTCGAGGAGCATCATGACTTACAGTTTAGGCTCGTACGTCGAGGAGCATCATGACTTGCAGTTTAGGCTCGTACGTCGAGGAGCATCATGACTTGCAGTTTAGGCTCGTATGTCGAGGAGCATCATGACTTGCAGTTTAGGCTCGTACATCGAGGAGCATCATGACTTAAAATTTCATGGATAATACTTCTTCAAAAACTTGCCGTTGATAGGGCCGATTCTCATACCATCTGCATCAACCAGCTTGTAAGCCCCACTTGAATAAGCTTCTTGTACGACATATGGCCCATCCCATTTTGAAGTGAACTTCCCTACAGGTTTATGGGAAGTAATTATGAGTATTCGTACGGCAAGGACTTGATCTCCTACTTGAAAGGATCTCGGACGAACTTTTTTATTGAAGGCGCGAGACAATCGAGCTTGATAACATTCAAGACTCTATTGAGCTTCCAATCTCTTTTCATCAAGAGCTTCCAACTCTGCTAATCGAAGTCGAGCATTTTCTTCATCAGTGATACCTTCTTGAATAGCCAGTCATAACGAAGGTATTTGACGCTCAAGTGGCAAGACGGCTTCGACTCCATAAACGAGTGAATAAGGAGTCGCCTGTGTTGGCGTGCGGTGAGTCGTCCTATATGCCTATAGAGCTTCTTCCATACGGTCATTTCAATCTCATTTGGATTTGGAGAGGACTTTCTTTAACAAGTTGCATAGAGTCTTGTTGAATGCCTCAGCTAGACCATTGGTGGCAGCATTGTACATCGAAGAGTTACGTTGCTTGAAGCCAAAGAGATCACAAATCTTGTTCATCAGCCTATTGTCGAATGGATTTCCATTATCCGTTATTATGTAACGAGGAATGCCAAATAAATAAATAATGTTTACTCGGATGAAACTTGCGACGTTTTCCTTCTTTACTTCTTTAAGAGCAACAACTTCAGCCCATTTTGAGAAGTAGTCAGTTGCAGCCAATATGTATAGGTGCCCACTAGAGGATTTTGGCAGTGGTCCAACAACATCCAATCCCCAAGCGTCAAATGGCCAGGATGCAATAGTCGGGTGCAACACTTCAGGAGGTTGATGAATAAAATTTGCATGGAATCGACAAGCCTTGCATCTTCGAGCGTAGTCCAAGCAATCTTTTACCATCGTGGGCCAATAATATCCCATCCTTTTTATATGGAAGTGGAGCTTTGGTCCGGACTGGTGTGACCCACATACTCCAGAATGCGCCTCTTGTAAAGCTTGGAGAGCTTCTTCTTCTCCTAGGCATCGTAAGAGTACTCCCTCGAATGACCTTCTGTATAGAGTATCCTTATAGTAAAGGAAGCGAGGTGCACGACGACGGATTTCAGTCCTTCTCCTTGAATTTTCTGGAAGTATCCATAACATAAGTAGTCGATAATGGGTTGTCGCCATTCTTCTTTCTCAACTTCAGAAATAGCAACAAGATGCTTGAGTTCGTTTTCTTCACCTTCAGCCTCATTTGGGGGCGGTACTACCCATTTTTGGCATACGGTAACTTGCGCTTGGTCAGGCAGGGCTAATGATGAAGCTAGAGCAGCTAAAGCATCAGCCTTCTTATTTTCTTTCCTTGGCACATGCTGAATAGTCACATCACCGAGCCATCCCATCAACTTTTTAGCGTAATCATGATATGGGCGTAGTTCAGGCTTCTTAACCTCGTAACTACGCAAAAGTGGATTGACCACTAACTGGGAGTCACCAAAGACTTGCAATTGCAATTGCTTCATATCAACGGCCATTTCGAGCCCAAGTATTAATGCTTGATACTCAGCAACATTGTTGGAACAAAGTTGTGTCAAGGTGAAGGAGTAGGGCAAGACATCACCTTGGGGAGTGACAAATACTACGCCAGCCCCAGCTCCCCCACGATGCGCAGCACCATCAAAGTACATCTTCCATGGAGGTTGAACTTCAACGACCATTGCATCCTCATCAGGTAGTCATCAGTTAGCTCCCAGTCATCAGGTATCGGATGATCTGCCAAGAAGTCTGCCAATGCTTGTCCTTTTACAGCCTTTTGAGGGATGTACAAAATCTCGAATTGTTGAAATTGGAGGTACCATCTCGCTAGTCGATCACTAAGAACAAGTTTTGACATCACGAACTTGATGGGATTTGCTTTAGAAACAAGATGGACAACATGAGCTTGAAAGTAGTGTTTCAACTTTTGAATTGAGAAGACTAGCGCCAAACACAATTTTTCAATTGGCGAATAATTCAACTCTTTAGGTGTCATCATCCTGCTCAAGTAGTAAAGAGAGTTTTCTTTCCCCTCACTATTTTCTGGCCAACAGTGCTCCAACAGACCTTTCCTGCGCCACAATGTATAGTATCAACGGCTTTCCTGGTATAGGAGCTGCTAAAACTGGAGGCTTCATCAAGTAGGTTTTGATACTTTCGAAGGCATTGCTACAAGCTTGATCCCACTTGAAAGGAACGCCTTTCTTCATGAGGTGACTAAATGCTTGGCACCTCCCAGCCAGGTTTGATATGAATCTTCTAAGGTATGCTAGCTTTCCTTGCAGACTTTTCAATTCATGGATATCTCGAGGCTCGGGCATTTTCAAAATGGCATCCACTTTGGCTTGATCAATTTCGATCCCTCGATGTCGGACAATGAAACCAAGGAACTTTCCAGAAGTAACTCCAAAGGCATATTTTAACGGATTCATCCTAAGTTCGTACCTCCGGATCAATTCAAATACCATCCTCAAGTCTTTCATGTGGTGGCCCTTCTCTCTTGATTTCACCACCAAGTCGTCAACATAGCATTCGACATTCTTGTGGAGAAGATCGTCGAAAATATTCTGCATAGCCCTTTGGTAAGTAGCGCTAGCATTCTTCAAGCCAAAAGGCATTACCTTGTAGCAATAAATACCCTTGGGGGTGCAGAACACAGTAAGCTCTTCATCTTTTGGTGCCATGCGAATTTGGTTATAGCCCGATGAACCATCCATGAAAGATATTTCCTCGTAACTAGTAGTAGCATCGATCATCAGCTCTGGAATAGGAAGCGGGAAGTCATCTTTGGGACACGCATTATTGAGGTCCCTGAAGTCAACGCATACTCGAAATCTGGCCATTCTTCTTCCTTATAGGGACAATACTTGAAACCCATGTTGGGTATTTAACTTCCCGAATAAATCCAGCTTCAATGAGCTTGTTAACTTCAGTTTCAATCAGGGGAACCAAGTCTGGCCTAAAATGCCTTTGAGCTTGTTTAACAGGGCGAGCACCATTTTTGACTGCAAGGTGATGGACTGCTACTTCCGGGTCCAAGCCAGGCATCTCTTTGCAACTCCAAGCAAAGACATCCTTGAACTCTTTGAGTAACTCAATATAAGTGCTCTCTTCACTAGCTTCTAGTAAAGCACTTAGGTAGGTGGGTCTTGGTTCTTCATCGGTTCCAAGGTTAACTTCTTTTAAGGCATCAACTGTCGTCTTCACTCCTCCTTCAAGTTCAAGTGGAGCATCTTTCGCATCTTCATCTTCTTGAGGGTCTCCATCATTGGAGGATATGTGATAACATGGCGAAACATCCTCCAATTCCACATTATCTTTCATCGAAGACGAAACACCATTCTCGCCTTGTACAGTGACATGATACGAAGAACCTACACTTTCTTCATCTTCGTCACGTTCCTTAGTATAGACCACAGTATATGACTACCTTCAGTACTCCTTCACATGAAACCACCAGTTTTGTAGGAACCAAACTTTGGAAATCCTTAGAGATCTCCTGAATTTTGGGTGAAGCGGGCGTTCTTGTATTTCGATGATTTCTCTGGAACTTATTCCCCTTCTTTAATGGATCCAATCTCTCAAATACAGAAGTTCTCACAGTTTATTTTCCAAGCCGATCAAAGACAGAAGGCTTGTTAGAAGCGGCTGATTCATCTTCTACACTGATATAATTGCTACTCGCCTTTCTTATTGAGATGCGCACTGGTGACGATTGCTTGTATCCCAGACCTTCACGTGGTTGCCTCATTGCAGCTTCTGATGGGAGCTTCCCTAACTTTGACGGCTCATTAGGATTGTATCCAGCTTTTGCAAATAGCTTGTAAGCGTTAGGATCGAAACCTTCATTTGTTCGCTTTGTAGGGAGTGCCACATTCTACAAACGATTTTGGGCTACAAACCCTGCAAACGACTTTGAGGACAACTTTACTGCCTCAATTCGTTTTACCGGAAGAGTTAACTCCCTTAGCGTCTTGGTTTGGAGATTATGTGATTCGCCCTCGTCTTTCTTCCTTTTAGGGACATATTGGAGCGCGGGACTTACTTTCTTTCCATAAAACGTAATACCCCCTTTATGAGATTTATTCATGTTGGCGGCTACCTCCTTAGTAACAGTTTTGGCTTTGCCAATAGTCACATCAGCTCTTTTAGTTATGGGTTCGTCATTCTTGCTTTTCGTACCTTTATCAACTTTAAGCTCCTTCACAATGCGGTTCTTCAAGTAGAACTTTGCATCGGCGAAGTGTGACTCAGCTTCGGTGAATGGCTCATCATCAGCAACTACCGTCTTCTCGACTTCACCCTCGTAGTATTTTAAATATTGATGGTAGGTAGATGGAACAACTTTATTCTCATGTATCCAAGGCCTCCCAAGCAAAACATTGTATGAAGTCTTCGCGTCGATCACATGCAGCCATGCACTTGATTGCATATCTTCAATAGTGATTCCCAGCCTGATCACGCCTATGGCTCTTTGCCCCCCTTGGTTGAATCCTTGGATCATCACACAACTTTCTGAGAGTTCGTTCATGGGAATACCAAGTTCTTTCATAGTATGGATTGGCAAAATGTTCACTGAGGATCCTCCATCAACCAAAATCCGGTTTATCCTTTCATCGCGCATATAGCCAACCAGGTATAATGGGCGGTTATGAGGAATGTCACCTAGCAAAAGATCGTCATTTATGAACGTGACCTTTTCCTCACAAGCATTAACTTCTTGAGGAGTGGACTCGATGGGATTTTCCGAAGATGGTGCCAACGGTAGGTCATCACTCCTTTCTTCCCCTTTGTCAGCATGGCAACAAGAGGCATCAATGCCCTCATGGGAAATCTTCGTGCGGAACCAACTTGGTAAAAACTCCTCCAAGGTCACTGGATTTCGTGGCTTTTGAGGGTGGTGCATCTCCACTTTTGCTTTCTTCAAATGCCTAACTGGATTCTTTTTTATTGGTCTTTTTACCATCATCTTCCTTGATGGTTGTTCCACTGATTCTTTTCCTGGGCTCCTTTTGTGGCGCCTACGACGAGTCACCAACGTCCAACCTTCATCATCATCAGGTTGGTTGACTTCAACTTTGTCGCTCTCCAGTAATTCTTCTTTTTTACTTTCTTTAAAACCACATAATTCATCTGGACTGAATGAGCCAAAGGTGATAGAGACTTGGTTTGCGCTTGCTTTCTCATCTTCAAGCACGATCTTCTTTTCGCGAGCCAAGTCCATGACTTTATCCTTGAAGACAAAGCACTTCTCTAGAGGGTGGCTTACAAGTCGGTGATATTTGCAGTAGTTTAGGTCATTTGTTTTCCCAGCTTCATTTGGTCGCTTCATCTCCGGAAGCTCGATGAGATTTAACTCGAGGAGTTCTTCGAAAATGGCTGGCACATCAGAATCCAGGAATGGGTACTCTTTCTCCTGCATCTCTTTTAGAGTCAACTTTCCACTTGGCTTGTCTTGAAAAGAAGTGGATTTCATACTCTGCTTCTTGCTCACCTTCGTCGTGAACTTCATAGGTGACGTATTGACATTCATAGCTTCTTTGCTTTCAGACTTGGGTACCAACTTGCCCTACTTCCTGACTTCTTGCTTGTCATTTGCTTTGCGAGGTTCATAGATGGGCAGCCTTTCATTTCCAGCGGAGGCCATGCTCAATTCCATGTCATGGGCACGAGTTGCAAGTTCTTCAAATGTGCTAGGCTTGATACCTTGCAAGATATAGCAATCCCCAATGCATGCCTTGGATGCACATCTCTATGCCTGAAGCTTCACTAAGCCTGTCTTTGCAGTTGAGGCTTGCATTCCTCCAACGATTGATAAAGTCGATAACTGGTTCCCCCTTTCGTTGACGAGTATTTGTAAGCTCTATCATATTCACCGTGCGTCTTGTGCTATAAAAGCGATTGAGGAATTCTTGCTCTAGTTGATCCCAGCTGTCGATAGATCCAGCCTCGAGGTCCGTGTAACAGTCAAAAGCATTTCCTTTTAGCGAGCAGACAAACTGCTTGATGAGGTAATCTCTATAAGTCCCAGGATTGTTGCACGTCTCCACGAAGTGCGCAACATGTTGCTTCGGGTTACCTTTACCGTCAAACTGTTGAAACTTCGGAGGTTGATAGCCAGCAGGCATCTTCAATATATCGACCCTTGCAGTGTACGGCTTTGCATATGTAAGGGAGGATTTGGCAGCAACTTCATATTTTTTCTTAATGGTTCCATCGATGAACTCCTTCAGTTGATCGATTGGAATCATCCCTTCAGATGAGACAGGGATAGCCTTAGTGGATGCTGCTTGTCTTGGGGGAGAGTCACTCTCTAGAACTTCTGGGAGCTTCCCGGGTGCATGGGTAGATTCTTCTTCCATTAAGATTCCCACCCTATCTGTTAGCTTGTCAATTCTAGCCTCTTGATTTTGCATGCATTTGGTCAAGCCAGCGATTGCTTCCGTCAAGTTTGCCAACTGCTCCTCCACAGATGAAGTGTTTGTCACCATGGCTTGCATGATTGTCGTGGACGACGGAGAGTAGAATGGATTTTCACACAGATTTATCCTTGATTGGCTCACGCTATGCGGTGTAATTGGGGAGGATCCATCACTTGAAGCATCATCGTCTTCCTTCACAGCAGAGTGCTTAGATCCGGAGAGGTCAAGCAGAGCAAGAGTTTTCTTGATCTTTTCAGCAACATCGCTTCCTCCTTCAGATGCGTTTGTGGAAGATCTTGCTCCTTTTGAGGATGAAGATACGAAAACAGGGGTTGATGCGGACGGCACTTGGGGTGCTTGTTTTCCTAAAGAGCTTGCTTTGCTCCTCGTAACTGGTCCGAAGCTTCCAAAGGTAACATCGAGGATGCTTTCCACATCAGCGTAGAACCTGGAGTTAGCTGCCTTGGTAGATGTTGATCTGGAGTTGATTTTCTTCGAAGCCATTTCAATGTTCTTGAACTTTGGTGATTGAAAAGTTGAGATGAGAGGTAGAGATTGTCCCACTGGGCGTGCCAGAATTTGTAAACAATAAATTACATCGAGAAAATAAAATCAAGACCGAAAAATATTGCAACAATCGTAGTATTTTATTTTGAATATTTGAGTATTACAATCTCTATGAATCCTCTGATTCTTCTTTCCAATAGTAAATAAATTCAAGGGCCTTTGAGCTTGATCTTGAATCTATATTTGTTTCCACGAACGATGATTTTGTTCTTGAGCTTGAGCTTGAGCTTGATTGCTTGAACTTGATCTTGATTCGTTCTTCGTTCTTGAGCTTGAACTTTATTTCTTGAACTTGAACTTGATTGCTTGAAGCTTGAAACTTGTAGAGAAATTTGCGGTGTTTGATCCACGAGCTCTCTCTTGCTTCTTGTTATAACTTCTGGTGTCTTTTTTGAGTTATGAAGACCCCTATTTATAGTTATGGAAGGGAGGAGTCATGATAAGAACAAACTCTTTCCGACCAATCAAATTGAAGTGTGACATGGCCGCATTTGATTGGCCAGAACATGTCACTTGCACATGTGGCACGATTTCATTGGCCTTTCAGTGTGACTGGGATGCCTTGCCATTTTGACACGTGGCATGATTCTATTGGCTCTTCCGTTTGACTTGGCGCGCCACGTCATTTGACACGTGACACCAAACTGGGCCTCCAAGAAGATGATATTTTGGGCCTATGGGGTGGACTCATCATTTGTAGCCCAATTAAATGGGCTGGCCCAATAACATTGGACTTTTATAATTAATCTAATTATATTAGCCCAAAATATTTATTTCGGACTAATATATTTAAAATATAGTCCACATTATTTTATCGAATTAAATTTGATAAAATTTAACTGCTTACAACATTCATGGCATATAGCAAGACAGCGAATACAATAAAATACATATAATACAGCGGGATACATTGAAATACAATGAAAAAAAAGACAGTGAATACAATGAAATACATGGAATACAGCGAGGTACATTGAATTACAATGGAAAAAAAGACAATGAATACAATGAAATACATGAAAATACAGTGTGATACGTTGAAAATACATTAAAATATATTAACATAAAATCAAGTTTCTCAGCCCCAAACTCCGTCGTCTTTGTTTAAGAACAAACCCTAATTTCTGGCGAATCAGCCGTCAAGCAAAAACTCCGAATCTCACTGTTCCCATGCATCAAAATTACAAATTAAACATCAAAATTACAGGCCTTATGTCCCTCTTGAAGGGCTTCCCTGGCTTTACCGTGCATACCATAACCTGCAATCAAGGTAGACCATGATTTCACATTCTTTTCCTTCATCCGATTGAATGCATTCCTCGCCATCCTTAATCTTCCACATTTGCAGTATATGTCAATCATGGATGTAGCCACATATACATTATCCTCTAGGTTCATTTTTATAACTAAAAGAGATCAAAGCCTAATAGACTACTAAGAACACCAATACAGTTAAAAAATAAGGAGTCAGAAAGAATGCAACAGTTGAAAAGTTGGTTAGTCCTGAAGTAACTACAGAAGTCAATCATATCTTCAATACAACAAATCTCCCTCTTCGTCATCATCCATCTAAAAAACCCCAAATCATCAAAGCAAACAAGAAAAAAAATCAAATTGAGTAGCAGAAGGAGCAAGATCCCCTGTTACACAGTTGAATTGGACCCGAAAGAAGGAAGAGACAAATAGAGCGGAATTCTATTATGTTATGTGGTAGGTGATGTGGGTGAGAGGAATTTTGAGATTGAGCATCGTATTTTTAGGGAATGGGGGAAGAGAATGACATGTATCAAAGTAGAGAGAGAAAGAAAATAGTGTAACTGAATAGCGTATTTAGTGGCTTAGGGTAGGAGGTAACCAAAATTAGATATTTTGCTATAAACATTAAAAGGTATCTATAGAATATATATTTTTTTTTAATGGTATTTGAATTAAAATAAATAAGGTATTAACCTTTGCTATAGGAGGTAAAAATTCCATTCATGTACTAGGTGGCATATTTAGGGAAATTTTGGGCTAAGTCATCACCTAAAAGTGGGGCCCACTCACTATGATAAAGAAATAACCTCCCTACATCATTAAATGGAAATGGAAATGCTTGCTAAAGTTACAGATGGGAATTCTCCAAAAAGAATTCATATGAACCCTTACAACGTTATAGCAGCGTGAATTGCAAATTCTAAGGGAGCCCGGTATAACCTTTCTCAAGAATATCATACGGATTTTTCTTACTTCGATCCTGATAAGAATGGACCTTGGGCATAACTCAACCCCAAAAGCTAGCTTGTGAGGTGAGGATTGCCCAAGCCATATAAGGAGATCAAGGACCTCAAATCCCTCCGATGTGGGATAACTCACCCCCTTGTCTATTTCTTCTGTGTCTATTCCCCANCCCGACCCCCCAGACCTCTGGAGCGTGGACAATATAAATGGGGGCCCAACATCGGTAATAATAATTGGGATGGGACTAGATCTGATACCATGTGAGAAATATGTCACTGGAAAATTATATTATTGATGTATTAACAATGATACAATGAGTCCTATATATATAATACATGTTCTACTCCTACTTCATATAGGATTAGGATTATTTACATGTAACTACTTAACTACCAAACTAACACTCCCCCTCAAGTAGGTGCATATAAATCATATGTACCGAGCTTGTTACATATATAACTAATACGAGGACCAGTGAGGGACTTGATGAAAATCTCAGCAAGCTGATCACTCGACTTCACAAATTTTGTAGCAATATCTCCTGAGAGTATCTTTTCTCTGACGAAGAGACAATCAATCTCAATGTGTTTTATTCCTCTCATGGAACACTGGATTTGATGCAATATGAAGGGCAGCTTGATTATCACATACAAGTTCCATCTGGCTGCTTTCACCAAATTTCAACTCCTTGAGCAATTATTTGATAATTAGCTCACATGTTGCCATAGCCATTGCTCGATATCCTGCCCAATCAGCATTTGAGTATCCAACGATCTACTCATGGTCTCGATCCTCAAACAATAACCCTTTGCCTGGAGCCGATTTTATATACTGAAGAATGCGGACAACTGCATCCTAATGACTATCACAGGGAGAATCCATAAACTGACTTACAACGCTCACAGGAAAGGAAATGTCAGGTCTAGTCACCGTGAGATAATTTAATTTACCAACCGGCAGCCTATATCTTGCAGGATCGCTAAGTGGCTCCCCCTATCCTGGCAGAAGTTTAGAATTCGGATCCATCGGAGTGTCAATCGGTCTACAACCTGTCATTCATGTCTCCTCAAGAATGTCTAAGGCACACTTCCGCTGTGAGATCATAATACCTAAGCTAGACTGAGCGACCTCAATACCCAGAAACTGCCCAGATCCTTAGTCTGAAAGTGTTAAAAGAGATTTCGCTTCGATTTAGTAATAACATCATGATCATTGCCGGTAATAACAATATCGTCAACATAGACTACCAGATAAATACAGAGCTTGAAGCCGAATGCCGATAAACACAGAGTGATCGCTTCACTACAAGTCATGCCAAACTACTAGATAACTGTGCTGAACTTACCAAATTAGGCTCGAGGAGACTGCTTTAGACCATAAAGTGACCGGTGCAAGCGATATACAAGGCCACGAGACTCCCCCTGAGCAACAAACCTAGGTGGTTGCTCCATATAAACTTCATCCTCAAGGTCACCGTGTAGAAAAGCATTCCTAATGTCCAGCTGATAGAGAGGCCACTGGCGAACAACAGCCATGGATAGGAAAATGAGGACTGATGCTATCTTAGCCACGGGAGAGAAGGTATCACTGTAATCAAGCCCAAATATCTGAGTAAACACCTTGGCAACAAGACGGGCCTTAAGTCGATCAAACTTGCCATCCAGACAAACCTTGACTGCATACACCCAACGATAACCAACAGTAGACTTACTTGAAGGAAGAGGAACGAGCTCCCAAGTACCACTCTTATGTAAAGAAGACATCTCGTTAATCATAGCCTGTCATCATCTTGGATGAGACAATGCTTCACCTGTAGACTTAGGGATGAAAATAGAGAACAAAGAAGATATAAAAGCATAATGGGTGATGAAAGACGATGATAACTTAAACCGACATAATGGCAATTAGGATTAAGTGTGGTCCGTATACCTTTCCGAAGTGCAATAGATGTACTAGGAGCATGGTCCGCATTAGGAACAGGGTCAGGTGCAGGACGTGATTCAGCTGGGCCTGATGCTGGGCGCGAACGACGATGATAAGTCAAGAGTGGTGTTCCTGTGGCTGGGGATCTAGGAGGAGCCACACTAGTCTCCTCAACGGTTGGAATGGGTAAGACTTCTGTGGCGGAAGGTGAAGGTCCTGAAGGAGGAGCTATAGTAAACTCCTCAAAGGTCGGTATAGGTAAGACCTTAGATATATTAAGGTGGTCAGAAGAGGTAAAGAAAGGTTTAGACTCAAAAAACGTGACGTCAGTTGTCATAAGGTACCTACAAAGATCAGGTGAGTAACAACGATATCCCTTCTGAACATGAGAATAACCATGGAAGACATACTTGAGAGCACGAGGAGCTAACTTATCTTTCCCAGGAGCTAAGTTATGAATGAAACAAGTACTCCCGAAAACACGAGGGAGAAGAGAGTATAAGGGTGACTGGGGAAACAATATTGAATACGGAACCTGATTCTGGA
Organism: Nicotiana attenuata; assembly: GCF_001879085.1. Taxonomy (NCBI): domain Eukaryota; kingdom Viridiplantae; phylum Streptophyta; class Magnoliopsida; order Solanales; family Solanaceae; genus Nicotiana; species Nicotiana attenuata. The sequence continues at coordinate 129,616 of NW_017673055.1, read as the reverse complement.
TGGGAGATGAAGGCATCCGATTAATCAAATAACAAGCTGTGAGAACTGCATCACCCCAAAAACGCAATTACGGAAAATGAGATTCAATAAAAAGTGTGCGAGAAGTCTCAATGAGATGCCTCTTCTTTCTGTCTGCAACCCCAATTTGTTGAGTGGTATAAGGACAAGAGGTATGATGAATAATTCCTTGAGAAGTCATAAACCGCTGAAATTGAGAGGATAAATAGTCTAAGGCATTATCACTACGAAAAGTGCGAATAAAAACACCAAATTGATTTTTGATTTCAGCACAAAAATTCTGGAATATAGAAAACAACTCAGAACGATCTTTCATTAAGAAAAGCCAAGTACATCTTGAATAGTCATCAATAAAACTAATAAAACAACGAAATCCCAAGGTTGAACTGACTCTACTAGGACCCATATATCAGAATGAACTAAAGAAAAAACAGACTCTACATGACTCTCAATACTACGAGGAAAGGAGGCTCGGGTATGTTTCCCGAGCTGACACGACTCACAATCTAATGTAGATAAACTAGACAAACTAGGCACCATCTTTTGAAGCTTGGACAAACTTAGATGTCCTAAACGTCTGTGAATTAGGTCTGGAGGATCTGTAACTAGACATGCCTTGGAGGGATTAAGTGAGTTAAGGTAGTAAAGGCCTTCTGATTCAAGTCCTGTGGCAATCGTCTGTCCCGTACTGTGGTCCTGCATAATAAAAGAATCATCAATAAAATATATACCACAATAGAGGGCACGAGTCAAACGACTAACAGATGCAAGACTAAAAGGACAACCAGGGACATAAAGAACGGAATCTAGAGTGGCAGAGGGTAGGGGATTAGCTTGTCCAACTCTTTTTGCTTTAGTTTGAAATCCATTGGCTAAAGTACCAGTAGGAAGAGACTGTGAATACACAATATTTGACAAAAGTGATTTATTAATAGAGATATGATCAGAAGCACCTGAGTCCACAACCCATTGTCCAAGAGTACTAGACTGGGAAACACAAACAAAAGAATTACGAGCAACAGAAGAATCAGTCTGAGCAACAGAGTCTAATTGTGGAGATGTATGCTTACTTGCTCGGTACTGAAGGAACTCCTTATATTCCTCTTCAGATAAAGACACACTCTTTGAGATGCCCGATTTTCTACCGTCTGGGATGCGAGAACAACGGATTCAAGTGTCTATGATGAGATCATTAGGTGACTTGGTGCTGCATCAAGGCGAAGTAATCGAGAGAAAAATTCATCAACTGTAGGGACAGTCAGACTAGCCAAAATTTGGTCACCTACTGAATCAAGGTCGTTAGGAAGTCCAGCGAGTGTAAGAACTAGAAACATCTTCTGTCGTTGCTCTTGTTGCTTTTCAATACTAGCAAAAACTGGCATCAACTTCTCAAATTCTTCAATGATTGCTTGTACTTGTCCCAACTAAGTAGACATATCCGATTCCTGTTTCTTCAAGCTTGTCATTCGCAATATCACATCATAGAAACGAGATATGTCATTAGTATATAAAGTACGAGCCTTTTCCCAAACTAAATAACATGCTTGGAATGGGCAAAACAAAGGCATCAATTTGGAATCAATAGATCACCACAAGATACTACATAACTGAGCATCGGTCTTTTCCCACCGTGCTTTGGCCTTGTTATCTCCCTCACTAGCCTATTTGGTTAAGTGATCTTGAACACCTTGACCTTTACACCACAACTCAACAGACGAGGCCCAAGATAAATAATTGGAACTCCCAAGTAGGGGTTCAGAAGTAATCATCAAGACTGAATTTCCAACGCCACTGTTTTTGGAACCAAAAGCATCAAGTCCGAGAGACATGGTTGGATTAAAGAGAGGGCTAGCAAAATTATCAGCAAATAATGGAAAAAATCTGAAAATTACTGTAGTTACTGGAAAATTTTCAAAGTTCTCGGAATCAAAAAATAAAAGCACGGGTAGGCTCGAAATTACAAGTAGGTCCGACTGTTGTGAAGAAGCAATTTCAAAAAAATGGCCGAAAAGGGCTCCACGCGCCGGCGCGTGGAGCAGATCTCGTCGGGTGCCCGTTGCGGCCCATCAATTTGGATCGTGACAAAAAAGGATAAAATCAAAATTGAAGAGTGAAGCAAATACACTAATTAATGAGTGAGAAATTATTTAATTTTTGAACTTATTGGTATAAAATATCCTCAATCAAATAATAAAAAAATATACTGTAACACTTTTCTTTATAATAATTATTTATACAAATTATATAGTATATAATAATAATAATAATAATGATAATAATAATAATAATAATAATAATAATAATAATAATAATAATAATAATAATAATAATAATAATAATAATAATAATAATAATAGTAAGAGTTTAAAAGTAAAAATTGCATGGAGCGCCCTATTTGGTCGCTCCCTTTTAACTTATACCCGTTTTATTTTTTCGTTTGCATCCGTACACATCTTTTTTGTTAAAAGCATTTAGAAAGACGATTTTGCCCTTCTTTAATAAAATACGATTTTAAAAAGACTAAACCTAAGCATGTTTAGTCTAAAATTTTAGCAAATGAACTAAATAACTTCAACATGTTTAGACTGAAGTTTCGGATAAAACTCATGACAAAACTATAGACTGCAGGATATATAACTTCAGCATGCATTAGCATGATGTTTTAGCTTCAATATGAAATAACTTCATGCAAGGGGGATTCTGAAGATGAATCTGGATAAGTTTCTAATTTTTTGATAAAGCTGCTGAGAGGAGAGTAGGAGATCTTTTTTCATGAATGAGGTTGCAGATCACGCGACTAATGCGTGATGCACGTTTTATATCTTTTGTTAGGGGTGTAATTGGCATATTATTACGGATTTTTTGTCAGCTGGCTACCAAATCAATAATTTTTAAAAATAGGGTACAAGTTAAAAGGTGGCACAAATATAGGGTATGGCTGCAAATCCCAGTTTAAAGTAAATTTGGGGCTTTCAAATTTTCGGGGCCTAAGGCAAGGGGCTTTTGCATCTATACCCGGTTTTGGGGTCATAATTGAACCTATACCCACTTTGCAAAAAAGTTTGCAAGCGTACCCACTTTACGATAAACTTCATACTTATGGGTCTGAAGTTATAAAAAAAATGCCTGAAGTGAAAAAATTGCACTTCAAATGCACTTAAGGCCAAATAGGTCTGAAGTGCAACCAATGGTTTCATGCACTTAAGGCTAATAAGTCTGAAGTGAAAATTTGCACTATAGATGCACTTAAGGCCAATAAGTTTGAAGTGAAAAATTGGATTTCATATGCACTTAAGGCCAAAAAGTCTGAAGTGCAACAAACGTTTTCATTCACTTAAGACCAATAAGTCTAAAGTGAAAATTTGTACTTCAGATGCACTTAAGGCCAAATTGGTCTGAAGTGTAACCAATAGTTTCATGCACATAAGGCCAATAAGTCTGAAGTGAAAAATTGCACTTTAGATGCACTTAAGGCCAAAATGTCTGAAGTGCAACAAACGTTTTGCTACACTTAAGGCCAATAAGTTTGAAGTAAAAAATTGCACTTGAGATGCACTTAAAGCCAAAAAGTCTGAAGTGCAACAAACGTTTTCATTCACTTAAGGCCAATAAGTCTGAAGTGAAAATTGCCTAGAAACGAAAATTTGTTCTTCGAATTATAACAATCCAATATACGGTTTAATACCTAAATCTACTCCAAATGAGCTCAAATTTGAAACATAGCCTCCAAATATCATCAGGAACAAACTCCAATCATCAATTTGTCAAAACAACAATAAATCTAATGAACCCATTTTGCAATTAAGAAAAATAAGAAGAAGAAACCCTAAGAAATAGTAAAAAATAAAACGTCATAACAATTTACCATTGTAAGACATCATAAACTACATTAAAATATATTCACAACCACCATATAAAATTGTTGTACAAGAAGAAGAAGAAGAAGAAGAAGAAGAAGGAGAAGGAGAAGAAAACAAAGGAGGCGGAGGAGGAGGAGAAAGATGCCTGAAGTTATTTAAAAAGTGGCTACACATTAAAATTTTTAAACAAAGTAAATATAGATTAAATGGAGGCGATCAAATAGGGCGACCCGTTCAATTTTTACTTGAGGCAATGGCCTCACTTGCCAAGCCTTTAGAGCCGCCCCTCATATCACGACTTCCTTACGAGTTGCATAATGTGAGAGTTTGTCGTGTTTTATTCCAAGCCGTCGATGGCATTCTCATCTGCCTCATCAACGGCGGAAAACTGTGGATCACCCCTGAAACCAGAAAAGGCTCGTGCCGTGATAGAGCCCCAAACTCTGAAAATTCTTTAGACCCTTTGCACTTGCTGCCACACGGCTCTCGTTAACGAAGGGCCACGTCTTCCATTTTCTTGCACCCATTATTGCCCAAACAATTTCCAAATATTTACAACAAACTCAGCATCACAAAACCACAAAAGAAACGGTCTTTTTCGTCATTTCGGTACTGATATGCTAGAAATATCTACTTTTCATTTCAAAGCTTCCCCAGTTTTGAAAATTCCAACTCCATTATTCCTCCATCTCTCATTTGAACAGTCCATCATCGGAAATGGCGGTAGTGGTCGGAAACATAGCACTATTACTCGACGGAACTCACGTGACCACCCCACGTGCTGCGATCGTGTTACCAGATCGCAAAACAAGAGACGTTCTTTTGAACTTTTTTGTAAAGAAAGACCCATGTCAGAATCAAAGCATGTACACTTGTAGTGGGTTTGAAAATGAGAAAGATAGAGTAAATCCGAAAGTGGGTTTTAGAGGAAAAGTGAATTCGAAAGTGGGTGCTGTGGATTATGAGAATTTAAGTGATGATGAGAATGGAAATGGGTTTGAGGATGAAGGAGAAAGTGGAGAAGAGTTTGGTTGGGAGAAAGAGATGAGGAGGAGAGTGAAGGAGATAGAAGAGATGAAGGAGTTGGAGAAGAAAGCTGAGGAGTTGCAGAATCGGGTCGATGAGGAGTTTGGTGAGGAAGGTGAAAGTAGCGAAGAGACTGAGGAGGAGAAGCGGGAGAGAGTTCGAAGGGAGCTCGAAAAGGTCAGGCTTTGTTATAACAATCCATGTTTTATTATTCTATGGTATTACTATTTTTTTATATTGGTGATGTTTGGTGTAGTTTGTGCGCTCACGATTAGTCGATTGAGTAGCTGCTACTTAACTTAGTCCATCTAGGTTTAGGCAGGCAAGAAGAGATCACCTAATGAACTAAAGGAACCTGAAAGTTGTATATATGTGTATCCATAACAGGGGCGGAAGCAAGATTGTATATGAAAAAAATGTTAACCTTATATATACAATGTAATTTTCGAGCTAAGGGGGTTCAGCTGAACCCCTTTCCCCCACCTAGCTCCGCCTCGATCCATAAGATGCTTTCTCTCTTCATATTGGTAACCTGGTTTACATATTAGCACTTGGGAGATGAATAGCTATTGAAGCAACCTATAAAAGGAGCAGTGTGGCCTTTTCTGATGTACAAGTGATAGTCTTATTCGTCTTTCATCTAGATTTGACTAACTGCTAATTCAATTTTGAAGCATGGTAGGCAGGGAGCAAAAGAAGGGAAACTAAGGTGGGTAACATACGGTTGAAAAATTGTATTTGGAATAGCAGAAATGAGAGTACTATTTCAGGATCCTCTGTAGCGCCACATTTGTAGTGCATCAGTGGCTAAAACCTATTTTTCAGTAATTGGGAACGCTTTTCTAATTTGAGTAGGTATTTATTTGCAACCAAGAAACTCTGGAAGAGCTGAAATTTGCTGAAAATTACCCTTAACAACTATTATTGCATATATATTTCACTTGCATGCTTCGTAAAATACATACTGTTGTATGTGGTGAAGCTTTCTCATGATGATGTTGATATGGGTGAAATTATCTTTTAAATGACTTGGTTAAAAGTCGGGTTTGATAAAACATTTCAGATCCTTTAAATTATCATTTTTTATTTTGGTTTGAAATTTAGGTGGCAAAAGAGCAATCAGAACGCAGGAAAACTGCTCAATTAATGTTTGAATTGGGCCAGAAGGCTTATGGGAAGGGCATGTATGGACGTGCAATAGAGTTCCTCGAGGGTGCTCTTACTATCATTCCTAGACCAACCTTGTTCGGTGGAGAGGTTAGTGGCGATCACTTCCCGAATAACCACACACAAGTTGTGCTAATTTTTGTTCTAAGACTAATTGCCTTTGCAAATTGAACTTTCAGATACAAATATGGCTTGCTATGGCTTATGAAGCTAATAACCGCCATACTGACTGCATTGATTTGTATAAGCAATTAGAAAGGAAACATCCCAGTATCAGCATCCGACGTCAAGCTGCAGAGCTTCGCTATATATTGCAAGCACCTAAGCTGAAGATATCTCAAGAAGAAATGGTTACCATACCACTAATCGGTTCTAGCTATGATAGGTAAGTTCCAGTCATGCAATATTATATTGCATATGTTAGCTAATTAAGACAGTATCAATTACTTGCCTCTACACAGCGGGCGTGATATGCAAGTGCTTGGGGAAATTAATATGGTTTGCTAGTGTTGCATTTGTTTTAATATGATAATGACTTAAGCATAATGTTACTAGCTAGCATCAATATAATTGTGACAATAACGTAATTAAAATTGTTTTGTGTTCTTTTGCATGCTACTTTTAGCATCCATGGATTATTGGAAAATACGAAAATGCTTCCGAGATATGTACGGGTTAAAGCATAGAAGTAGCAGAGCAGTTGAACAATTGAAGTTTTTTAATGTGCTTTTCTGTTATGTACCCTCTCTCCTCCCTCTTTTGCCGATAAATGTAAATTTTTTTGCGGCAGTGGATAGCAAGGGTCAGGTTAGGAATGTGACTTCAAATGATTAACGAGAACTTTTTCTTGTGTTGCCGCTTTAGATGAATAAATTATTGGGGTTTTATTCTCCTTCTTCCTCTCCTTCTCTCGTTCTTTCTTTCTTTTTTCATTTCTCATTTTGAAGTATTTTGTTTCATGGTTGAGGGTGCCTTTTCCTGGTAGGACCTTTGGAATCTCTTTTTTCTTCCGAAATGAATGAGGATACCTTTTATGCGAAGTAGATTTTCAGCTCATAATGTGCCAATTTTAAGGGGTATGATCAGATATGAGGCCTTTCTAAGAAACTGAAGCTTGTTGATGTGCTTGGATTGTCTAACTAGTTGTATTGCAGACAACCCTACTGAAGTTAGAAACAGGGGCGGAGCTAGCCTTTCGGTTGCGGGTTCGGCTAAACCCAGTAGCTTTAATCCAAACCTTGTATCTTAAGAATTCGTTGAATTATATAAAAATTCTTTATCTAAAACCTAGTAACTTAAACAAATTAAAATTCCGAATCCATAAGTTTCAAATCCTGTCTCCAGCCTCCAGAGGCGGATCCAGGTTTTTAAGTCGATGGGTGCACTACCGGCTTTAACCAAATTTAGTGCTTGTAAATAGTGCCAATTTTTTTCCTGGTGAACAATGTCAATTGATATGGGAACATTTAGTGTATTATGACCTATTGTCAATTTTAAATATTATTTAAAGAGATAACTTATACACTTCTTAAACCATTTAGTTCTTACATCAATCTTAATTGCGATCTTTCAAGTAATTTTCTCTTTACCCTTTTTGCTTTTTAGTTTTTAATTGCTTTTACCTCAAAGAGCTTGAATAATTAGCATAGCTTTTTAAGGAATATTTTAGTTGTGGTTTGCAAATTATTGACCGAACATTAAATTACACAATAACTTGCATGAATATTTTTGTTTCAATCAAATTATTGGACTTCGTCTATAATGTTTTATTACAACATATACTTTATTTTGTAAGTAATTCACATATATAGAGGGAAAAACAAATGAAAGAAAGAAAAAAACTAAAAGAGAAGTGCAGGAAGCGAGAGTCCCAAGAGGGATACGATCCCTTGTTGTTGGGGAAGTAAAACATCTTTCCAACCAGTGAACCACTTAACCTTATAGAGCATGGGTTCCCAAAGTTGATCTTAGACCCTTTTTTTAAATTATGTACATGGAAAACCTGATTTGTTGGGAAGACCGTGGGTTCACGTGAACCCCTATTTACACTGTAGATCCGCCCCTGCCAGCCTCTGGTTAGAAATTGATTGAATGAAACATATTAGATTCATTTACCCATGCAAGAAGCCTAGCAGTAACTGAATGAGAACATTTGTATAGTATGTGATGCCACGATCTGGTGTAACATGTATCAGCAGGTTGTAACACGTTAGTATGGAGTTCTGAGCATATTTTTATTTAACATATACTAATGATGAGTAGGTGGGTAACATTGATTTCTTCTTTTTACATTAGGCTGTTTAATCATTTTTGCTACTTTGGTGACAATTCCTTATTCATGATAATATTCCTATGAAGTAATTCTTTTAAGAACCATGCGGTTAGAGGAACTCACGCCTTCTGCGGGTGAGTGATTCCAAGAATCGTTGAAGATCAGTGCGAAATTCCCTTCATTTTTTCCTGTTCTTCTTTGTGCAGTTATGCTGGAACATGGACTGACAAAAACAAGGACAAAGATGAAAGACAAAGTCGGTCAACAACAAATCAGCTTCCATCAAACAGGGACTGGTTGGGGGACTTTATGGTGTGGAAACCAGCAGTTGGTATGGAGAATAGCCAATCATTCTGGGCAATTTTAACAATATGGATAGCATTGGTTGGAGCTGCACTCTTTTTGCAAAAGTGAAGTATATACAAGTAAAGATGTTTATTGTCTAGCTTTCTATTCTTTATTGGTATAGGCTGATGTGTATTGCCATTCTTACGCCTGTTGTATATTACCATCTTTAATATGATTAGTGAATATTGATTCTGCCATGCACTGCACTTCGCATTTATCTTCTGTTTGCATGTTTGATGGTTTAATTTTTCTTTCTCCTCCCTAAACCCCAGAAAACAACGTACTATTTAGTTTAATGATAAAATTTCCCCTCTTTTACCTTTTCTCTAATTTTTCCTATTGCATTGGGGGGGATTAGGGAAAGGGGAAGGAGATAATGAGAATTGAACCTACATGTATCATGTAGGAGACTCTCACCGGTACCAGTAGACTGTATGCCTTGGTTTACGTGGCATGAAATTTCTCCAAAGGGTCCATTTGATCATCTGATCTAGCAGACAAGTATTTGTGTCCAGGGGCGGAGCTAGAGCTTCAGATTCGTTTTGGCAAACACATCACAATGGTCTTATATGCTTCAAACGAACATGTCCTAGGTGATCTTCTAATTATTTTTTTTTCCAAACATTAGATTCCTTTGTGAATCGTGAATATTGAAAGAATTGACATAAATGCAAACTATTATACTTTGTTCTCTATAATCTTTTGTGGCATTTCGATTACACAGGCAGTATAATTACAATTTGGCCTGCACTCAGCTAACAAGGTTTTCACCATTTTCTTTCACCTCCGAGTCTCCCCCCCATTGTTTTATTCTGTCTCTGGCAAGGGAAGCCTGTATCGAATGACCGAAGTGAAAATAGTCAACGTCTCTTTTAAATATGAGATTAGTTCTATGCATTAACTGGGTAACAAATATTTACACTATTGGGTTACTGTTAAGGTAATTATACGTAAATAAACTTTGAGAAAAAAACATGATATAAATGATAACTAACTTCTATCATGGGTTAAACTACAATGATAATATAAAAATCTTTATAATTGTCCGTATATATAACTTGAAAAAACAACAGTTTGATTCTTGATGTGTGTCTTACCTCCTTGTTCCAATTAGTTCGAAGGACCATCATGATCAAGACACCAGTTTGAAGAGTCATACCTGCTAGCATCCCATACCAGATACCCTGAGAATTTCATGCACAACATTTAAATATAAGAATCTTGGAGCTGATGTTCCTATGGAAATTGATTCTGAATGCTATTAACAATTTTTTTACAAGTGAGATAAAGGAACTCTTACCTTAACGCCAATGTCAAGGAGGAAGCCAAGTGTGAGACCTATGGGAATACCAAACAAATAGTAGCAAGCTATGTTAACATATGCAACATATGCTTGCCACCCTGCTCCTATGGCCACCCCTGCAATTACAGCAAATCTACCAAGTCACCAACCTTCACGCTTAGACGATTGTATATACATGTGGTAGTCTACTTTGATGACGTGGGCGCGATAAATTAAAAGTTAGGTGACCATGAAATTATCCCAAATCTTCTATATTCCGTCCGCTTTATCAGCCAATAAAATAATTGTGCAAAAAAGATTAAAGAGAAGATTGAAAGAGCAGGTAAGTTGAGTACCAGAAAGAGTAGGTTGAAGACTGCTAACAATAATGGTGACTGCTAACATAGGCGTGAGCTCATATACAACTTGCTGGACTTCCTCACTATTTGAAAACAATGGAGGATACCAACTCCGAGAAAAAAGTAGAACCAATGAGAGGAAGACGCCGGCTAAAAGAGAAGTGATGGAGGCTATTATTACTGAAAATTTTGCAGTGTTTGGATGCCCTGCTCCTAGTTCATTTGATACTCTCACGCTGCATCAAAGTGATAACAATTTTAGGGGTGTTGCTTGCTCTAATAACAGCTTGCGAATTAAGTGATAGTCATTATAATCTAAGTGGGATAATATATATATATATATACACACACCTTATTGCGGCATTGAACCCAAGTGCCACCATGAACGTCCAACCTTCTATATTCATGCTGCAATATTTGAAATAACATCAACTTAACCGAAAAAGGATAAAAGAAAAAAGAAGAAGAAGAAAACAACTTAATTACCAAACCCATGCCCATATATGTGCATATGGTAGGCATTAGTGGCATTAGGATTTCAATAAGCAATATTGATCTATTTATCAAATTATTGTATTGAGAGCATACATGGAACTCTAGTTGAGAGCAAAGTTCAGGATCAACAAAGAGAATTGAGAAAATGAGAAAATTAAATTGCTTTCATTGTACGCGGCTGCTTTATATACACAGCTAACTAAAGCCAACAATCTCTATTAACCACTCACTGTTAAATTGACCAAAAAGCTCTTGTAGCCACGTGTCAAGTGACTCCTTCTTTATTAGTCCCCCTCAAGCTAGGTAGTACAAATACATTAAGTACACCAAGCTTGGAACTCAAGTATTCATATTGCATATTGCCAAGTCCCTTTGTCAACAGATCTGCTGATCCCTGGTATTGATATACTCAGTCTTCACCATGCCCTGCAGAATTTTCTCCCTAATGAGGTGACAATCTATTTCAATGTGCTTCGTTCTTTCATCAAAAATTAGATTTGCAGGTATCTATATGGCTATCTTGCTGTCAATATGGATATTAATCGGTAGTTTCACCTCAATCCCAACTTCCTTTATTAATTTTAAAAGCCATGTTAGCTCTGCAACTATAGAGACAAGGCTTCTGCACTCTGCTCTACAGAGCTTCTAGACATTATGGCCTGCTTCTTTGACTTCCAAGAAACCAAATAATCTCCCAACTTTGATGAAGAATTCTGCCACTGACTTTCTAGAGTGTGGGCAAGCTGCTAAGTCAACATCACAGAATGCTGTCGCAGTTCCATTGTTGCAGCTTGACAACAACACTCCTTGTCCTGGTCTTTGTTTTACATATCTAACCACCCTTCAGGTAGTATCAATGTGAGACTGCTTAGGTTGCTGTAGGAACTGGTTTAGAGTCCACCCACCAAATGATATGTTAGGCCTGGTTATTATAAATTATAGTAACTTCCCAATTAATCTCTGATACATTCCTATATCAGGCAACAACTCACCTCTGCTGCAACTTGATGCTTCTACATGATCATCAAATTACTTAGTAGTTAGCTTAGTATTGACTTCAAGTGGAGTATTAGCTGGTGTAGATGCTCCTATTCCCATATCACATATCAGCTCTAAGGCATATTTTTTATAATGCATCAACAATCCATCTTTACTCCTTACAAACTCTATTCCTGGGAAGTACTTTAGCTCTCCGAGATCCTTATCTTAAAGTCTTGTTGTAAGGTTAACTTTGTACTCTCTATAAGTTCTAAATGACTACCTGTAATCAACATATCGTCTACATATACCAATATTGCTATAATGTTGTTGTTAGTTTTTTTCATAAATAGCGAATAGTCATGTTGACTAAAACCATAGCACAAAAGAACTTCTGAAAGCTTAGCATCATACTCAACGTCTATGAGTCTACATATCTCTTCCCCTCACTCTGAAATCCCTGAGGTGATTCCATATAGATTTCATCAAGAAAGTCATCTAATAAAAATGCATTATATGCATCTATCTGATGGATATGCCAATGCTGTGCAACTGCAATAGGTAAGATGGTCCTAGTTGTTACCATTTTTACAACATGCAAAAAAGTCTTCGAGTAGTCAATCTCTTCTCTTTGACTATATCTTTTTGTCCATATTAGTCTGCTTTGAACCTCTCTACCTCACTTGTGGCCTTGTACTTCACGATATATATCCACATGCAGTTTTTCTTATTGGTAAATGAACTACATCCTAAGTGTGATTGCTCTAGAGCAGCAATCTTAGATTGCATAACCTCAACTCATCTAGGGTCATTGATAGCTTTAGCATCGAATGATGGCTCCACAATAGAAAATAGAGTTGCTATGTAAGCCTGATATGACAGTGCTAAGGTCTCATAAGTCATATAGTGAGAGAAAGTATAGGGAACATCTTGATAAACTAGCAAGGTTACAAAGTCCTTCATCAGTAAAAGAGGATTTATATTCTTAGAAGTTCTCCTCAGAGGAACCCCAAAAGGAGAAACCTCTGTAATGATCCAACCGGTCGTTTTGAGCATCTACATTTCGTTCAGTCGTTTGAAGTCTTAAGCAGCTTCATATGATGTATTATGACTTGTGCGAATCGTCAGTTTTGGTTTTCAGGTGCCTCAAAGTGGATTTGGAGGAATGAATCTCATGTTAGAAGCTTTAAGTTGGAAGAATTGACCAAGTTTGACTTTTATGTATTTGGCCTCGGATTGGATTTTAGATGGTTCCGATAGGTCCGGATGGTGATTTTGGGTTGGTGGTGTGCTTGTACTTTTATTTGGATGGTTTTAGAAGGTTTCGGCACTATTTGGCGAAAGTTAAAAATTTGAAGGTTTGGAATGTTCATAAGTTTGACCGGGAGTTGACTTTGATATTATCAGGTTCAGATTGTGGTTCTGGGAGTTCGAATAGAACTTGTGTACAAAATTTGATGTCATTCCAAGCTCATTTGATATGGTTCGGCACGACTTTTGGAAGTTGAAAGTTCAAAAGTTCATAAAGTTTGATATGAGGTGTGATTCATGGTTTTAATGTTGCTATTTGAGATTTGATGCCTCGAGTAGGTCCGTGTTATATTTTGGACTTGTTGGTATGATTTGACGGGGTCCCGAGGGGCTCGGGTGTATTTTGGATCGTTGATTGAGAGACTAGTTAAGTTAAAAAATTTGGAGTTTGACCATGGTCAATATCGAGTCAAGACGATCTCTTTTCGGTGTCGTGAGGGCGCGAGTAGGTCCGTAGCGTGTTTTATGATTGAAATGCATATATTGTTTGTGTCCGGGAGGTTCCGGATGAGTTTCGGGGTGGTTTTAGATCATTTCAGTGAAGTTTGGGTTTGCTGGTGCTGGTACTTCGCAATTGCGAACTACCACATTTGCAAACATCTGGTCGCAATTGCAACCTTGGTCGCAATTGCGAACTTTTGGTCGCAAATGCGACATCTGCAGCTGGATTAAGAGTTGGAATTTGGGGATTTTAGCTTATTCTTTCATATTTTGAACCCTAGACTCGGATTTGAGCGATTGTTTACCATAAGGATTGGGGTAAGTTTTCTCTACTTGGTTTTTATTATATTTCATGAATCTATCTTCGATTTTGGCATTTGGATTATGATTTTGAAAGAGAAATTGGGGGGTTTTTGTCTAAACTTTCCTAAAGTGAATTTTTAGGTATTGAACATCGATTCGGAATCCGATTTGAGTGAAATTAGTATGGTTGGACTCATAATTGAATGGGTTGTCGGTTTTTGTGAGTTTTGTCGGGTTCCGAGGTGCGGGCCCGGGTTTAACTTTTTGGTTGACTTTGAGTAAATGTGTAAAGATTCGACCTTTATCGATTGGGTTTGCTTCCTGTGGCATTATTTGATGATTTTGAGGTTCTTTTGGCTACTTTCGAGCCGTTCGAAGGATGATTTGAGTGGAATGACACTTCTAGTGTATCGATTGGCTTGTTTGAGGTAAATGTCTTGCCTAACTTTGTTGGGGCAATTTTTCCTACTAATTTCCATTGTTTTCCACATGCGGGGGTGATGCATAAATAATGTGACGAGCGTATATTCATGTGCCAGGGTTAATCATGCTCGGGGATAAATTATACGATTAATTATGCCTTGTAGAATTACGTGACGTTCTTGTTTCATGTCTTACTTGACTTCTAGATTACTAAGAATATGAAATTAAATGCTAGAAACCAAGATTTTGTTTATTATAACCTGATTAAAATTTGACGGATTTTTGTGAAACTATTGATGTATTAAATTTGGTCATCACTATGCTAAATCACTAATACATCACTACGACCATTATTATTGAGATATTGGATCCTATACTTGTGTTGAAGATCATTTTTGAGACTTGTTGAAATAATTGAACAATAAGGTTCTTGAGGTTTATTGAATTGTTATTGGCTTGAAAGCTGTGATTGATGTTCATTTGGAATATTCGTTTAACCACTATCCTTGATGTTATTCATGCTTCTTACCTTGCTTGTCATTGATATACATGTGCTTGCTGAGGAAAAGTGTAAATCACGAAGGGTGATGTCGTGTCATTGCATATACATTATCATGTGAGGAAGAGTGTAAGGCACGAAGGGTGATGACGTGCCATCTCATTTACATTATCACGTGAGGATGAGAGTAAAAACACGAAGGGTGATGTCGTGCCATTTCATTTACATTATCATGTGAGGATGAGAGTAAAAACACGAAGGGTGATGCCGTGCCATTTCATTTACATTGTCATGTTTTCATTTACATTATCAAGTGAGGATGAGAGTAAAAGTACGAAGGGTGATGCCGTGTCATTTCATTTACATTATCATGTTTTTATATTATCATGCGTTCATGGAATAAAGGGTGTTCCCGTGCAGGCGAGGGCGAAATACACGCGTGATATCTTTTTCTTGTGTATATATTCAAGCCTTTTATCTTAATCTATTACTGTTGCACCTATATTTTTTTATGTGACTTGTCGTTGTTATTCTGTCTTTGTCCTCTACCTCAATTGTAGTTGTATTATCCATGCCTTCTATTTGCTTAACTTGCAAATATCATGTTTTTCCTTTTTGTTTGTCATACCTACATCTATGCCGTTCCTCACTTGTTGCACTTTCGTATAATCCTTCTTCCATGTTAGTTGTTCATGCCTTCTATTTGTTAGCTTACAAATATCATGCTTTCCCTCTTTTTGTTATATCTACATCTAGGCCTTCTACCATGTTAGTTAGTGAAATTTATGTTCTTCTTTCCTAATTGTTGTCATTACTTCTATGCCTTCTACCTAGTTTGTTACAACTGTCTATATATACTACCTTGTTCATTATTGCTACCTGTGTATTTCCACTTTGTCATTTACTGTTATTGGTATTTTATTAACTTGGTTGGTACTGTTATACGAATATTTGGTGAGGATGAGATAAATGCACGAAGGGTGTTGCCGTGCCATTTGACTTGATATCTTGAGTGCATTTCTCACACTATGAAAGTTATGGATTTACTACCATGGTTTGTTGGTTATCGCTCTAAGGAAAGGATTTGTCGTGATATTGAGGAATATAAATCGTGATTTCTTATAGTAATCATTTCCTGCTTCGCATATTTGTTTCTTGTACTCTTTTCGGTTATGTGCTTGTATTGTTCTATTGCTAGTCTTCTGCACAGGTTATATCAGTGAATATCTTTAACTAAAAAGCCTCATCACTACTTCACCGAGGTTAGTCAAGATACTTATTGAGCACATGGGGTCGGTTGTACCCATACTACACTTCTTCACCTTACGTGCAGATCTTAGAGCGGAGGTGCGGTGGATGGCGGGAGTTGACTTTTGAAGTTGTTCGTGCCTTCCGGGTGTGGCTACTACTTCTCCCTAGGTAGTTTTAGAGTTGAATTCTGTTTATGTACATATCAAATAGAAGTTGTATTCATCTCATATCATTTTTTACAATAATCTAGTCTTACTAGCTCATGACTTGTACTACTAGTCCTTGGGATATTGTATGGAATCCAGATATATCATTTGTTGGTCACCTTTATTTTATTGAAATTGTGTTAACTGTTAATTGGCTGACCTAACGAGTTGGATTAGGTGCCATTAAGACTAGCGGATTTTGGGTCGTGACAAGATGGTATCAGAGCACAAGGTTCGTAGGTTCTACGAGTCATGAGCAAGTATCTAGTAGAGTCTTGCGGATCGGTATGATGATATCCATACCTATCTTCGAGAGGCTACAGGGCATTTTGAAAACTTTCCCTTCTTTCTGTGACGACCCAAAGGGTCATCACCTGTATTCCTACTCCCTCTGTACTTCTGAGGCCGTGAAAACCTCATTTGGGGTTGCCTCGAGTTGTGTGCGCAGTCCGGGCGCTTAGCCGGAAAAGTTTAAATATGAAATTTGTGAGAAAATTGTTAAATCTTGGTATTTAATTGATTAAGTTTGACTTCGGTCAACGTTTTGGGCAACGGACCCGGACCCGTGATTTGACAGTCCCGGAGGGTCCGTAGGAAAATATGGGACTTGGGCGTATGCCCGGAATCAAATTCCGAGGTCCCAAGCCCGAGACATGAATTTTTGTGTGAAATTGTTTTCTGGAAATAATTAAGGAAATTGGAAGTGAAATTTGATTAAAAGACCGTGGTATCGGGCTCGTATTTTAGTTCCGACGCCCGGTACAAGTCTTATATACGGCTTAAGTACTTTTTGTAAAGTTTGGTTGAATTTGGACGTCGTTTAACATGTTTTGGACTAAAAACTCTAAACTTGATGTTTTATGAAAATTGGAAGGAAATCCTGGGTCTTGAGGTCTAATTTGATGAGTATGATGTTGTTTGGGCGATTTGATCGCACGGATGAGTCCGTAGGATGTTTTTGAGTTTATATGTATGTTCGGTTTGGAGCCCCGAGGGCTCGGGTGAGTTTTGAGTAGGTCCCGGGAGGTCCTAGGCTAGAAATATCAGATGGTTGCAGGTCCAGGTATTGCAGGTCCCCAGCGCGGCCGCAGTCATTTCCGCGCGGTCCGCGCGGCCGCGGTGCGTCCTTGCACGGTCCGCGTGGCTAGGTTCAGAGGGCCAGTGAGTTCTAGGTCAACCAGAGCGGCCGCGCACCAAATCAGTGCGGTCCGCGTTGGGTAGGTTCAGAGAGTCATTTTTCTTCCCTTCCTCGGCGCGGCCGCGGTGCATTTTTGTGCGGTCCGCGCCAGTCTTCAGCACAGTATATAAAGTCGGGATTTTCAGTCATTTCTTCACTTTTTCAAAACTCAAAACATAAGAGGCGATTTTCCAAACGATTCTACTTCTTCAAAACGATTGGTAAGTGATTTCTAACTGATTTTCTTTACTCCTTAACATCCTTAAACATAATTTCAACTTCAAAACAAAGATTTTAATGGGGAAAATTGGGAATTTAGGGTAGAACCTAGGTTTTCTAAAATTGGGGGTTTTGGACCTCAATTCGGGGTTCGATTCCAAAATAACTTACATATTTGAGTTCTTGGGAGAATGGGTAAACGGGTTTTGGTTCGTACCTCAGGTTTTGACCATGTGGGCCCGGGGTCATTTTTTTGACCTTTTGGGGTAAATTGATGAAAAAGCTATAATTAGTCATTGGGTTTGATTTGTCTAGCACATATTGATATCATGAAGTCCTTATTGCATAGATTTGGTCGAGTTGGAGCCGAATTCGAGAGGGAAAGCGGTCGTGGAGGATTGTATTGGCCGTGGAAGTTGAGGTAAGTGTTTGGTTTAACCCTAGCTTGAGGGAATAGGAGTCGAGTCTTGTTTGCTAATTGCTAAATGATCGAGTACGATGTATAGGCATGGTGACGAGTTCCTATACATTGGGGTCTAGCATGACCGTGAGTACTTATATGCGAGTTGTTTGGATATTGTTATGCCTTCCATGTCATTGATGGCTTCTATACGTGGTAAACATATTGGGAATTATATTGTGATTGTAGAACTTCGTGGAGCATTGGCTTGGTCTGAAATACAAATGGTGAGAGAATGTGAAATGAGAAATGCCTTAGAGCTTGACACGAGTGCTAATGAGAGTTAGGATATGAAAAGGAAAGAAAAAGAGATATAACGATTTACTCTTGCATGGTTGTTATTGGTTGTTTGTGTACCCTTGTTGGGATTTCTTTCCAAATACTTGTTTACTCCCTTGCCCTTTATTTGTGACTGTTGCTTGGGCAAGGTTGAGAGGTATACATTGTGGATCGGGTTGCACGCCGCAACATTGATAAATGTGGATCGGGTTGCACGCCGCAACAGTGATAATTGTGGATCGGGTTGCACGCCGCAACAATGTTAATTGTGGAACGGGTTGCATGCCGCAACAATGATAATTGTGGATCGGGTTGCACGCCGCAACAGTTATAATTGTGGATCGGGTTGCACGCCGCAACAGTTATTGATGCAAATGTGTTTAGTGTTGGTATTAGTTCCTCGTTCGCTTTAAATTGTAAATTGTACCTAGATTGATTACTTCGGATTTACTGTTAATCTTGTTATCTCCCCACAGCATGTTTTCCCCTCCCATACTATAGTTGTCTTGTACTTCGATTTTGGTTGTATATTTATAATTGCACAGGTTTATGTGGGGTCCAGTCTAGCCTCGTCACTACTTCGCCGGGGTTAGGCTAGGCACTTACCAGCACATGGGGTCGGTTGTGCTGATGCTACACTCTGTGCATTTTTGCACAGGTCCAGGTATTGAGCAGCAGCAGTAGCATTAGCACGGGGGCGAACCTTCAGTCCAGAGTGACCCGAGGTAGCTTGCAGGCGTCCGCAGGCCCGGCGTCTCCCTTCTATCTTTACATCTGGCTGTCATCTCATTGTACCCGAGATAAATAGATTGTGTTTCTTTCAGACTTTGTATGTAGTACTCCTTAGATGTTCGTGAGTATGTGACTCCAGTCCCGGGGTAGAGACGTATGTTGGAAATTTTTGTATTTCATTCAGTTATATAAATTTAAGACTTCCGCTAATATTTTTAATTCCGTCGCCTTTATTTAATGCCGTTAATTGTTAAAAGGGAACATGTGTTTAATGAATTTGTTAATTAAGTTGGCTTGCCTAGCTCCTATTAGTAGGCGCCATCACGACCCTCGAGGGTGGGAAATTCGGGTCGTGACAGTGCAAAATTTAATGTCAACCGGACGTGATTTGATAGGTTTTGGCATCGAATGCAGAAACTAGAATTTCATAGTTCATTAGACTCGAATTGGGGTGTGATTCGTGTTTTTGGCGTTGTTTGATGTGATTTGAGGCCTCGACTAAGTCCGTGATATATTTTGAGACTTGTTGGTATGTTCGGACGGGGTCCCGAGGGGCTCGGGTGAGTTTCGGGGTGGTTTCGGACCATTTCTAGGCCATTTTTAGCTGTTGGTTTTTGGCTATAGTAGTTTACTATGAGATCGCAGGGAATTGGTCGCGATCGGGATGAATAGAATTGGAGAAATTGGCCAGTGATTCGCGATCGCGGAAGGCCTTTCGCAATCGCGCGGAGGAAAGTTTCTGCTGCACTGAACCGCCTTTGGAAGCTTGTGTATCTATAAGGAATTTGAAGATGATCCAAAAATGAAAGTTGTAACCCTTTGTGTCTAGTTTTCAGAAAATTATACCATTTGGCATTTGGAAATGTGCACAAAAAGTTATGAGTGGTACACTACACCCTATCCGGGAAGAGTTTGGAAATCGCGAAGAAGAAATTTGTGTTGCACAGGACTGACTTTGGAAGCTTATATCTCGTAATCTTTAAAGAACTGGGAAATTAACAAAGCATGAAAGTTGTATTCCTTGGAGTCTAATTTTCAAAAAGTTAAATCATTTGAAATTTGGAGTTTTGTACAAAAAGTTATGACCATTATACTAGAGGCTGTCTGGAAGAGCTGTACATTTATTCTTTGCGATCGCGAAGGGCAAATTCTCGGTTGAGAAATGTTGTGCTTCGCGATCGCGAAGAGTAAATACCTGGGCAGAATCTATATTTTGAGGTTTCGGTCATTTTTTAACATATTTGGAGCCATGGAGCTCGGATTGAAGCGATTTTTGAGGCGATTTAAGTGTTCTATATCCGAAAGTAATTATACTTCATAATTTTATGGTTATATTCATCATTTATTTAGGATTTAAATTGAAGAAATCAAGATTTTTGCAAAACTTTTCAAGAACGAAAATTTAAGATTTGGAGGTCAAGTTGTTTTAAACAGCCCAGCCCGCTAGTGATATTGTCCGCTCTGGGCCTAGGCCCTCACGGGTTTAAAATGCGTCGCTAGGGTCTAAGGCTTGTTAACTTATATACCCAGCATCCCTCTTATGTTTTGCCGATGTGGGCTCTGCCTATAGTCAGGGGTGTTACAGTAGGATATGCTGCATGTATCTGAGAATAGGGTAGTAAAACAAGAGATACATGAACATCAGGTATCCAGCATCAGCAATCAGTTGACAGAAAGCGCAAATACTACAAAGCAAATTCAAGATTCCATTTAACTACAATCTACAATAAACAAAAAGTTTAACTTCCACACCTCTTTTTACACTGTCAAGTTAACTAAAGATAACTATAAATAACTGACCATTATAAGCGGAACTATCTGTCTAGCCTTATAACTACAGGCTATATAATGTTCTATTTCTTCTGCTTTGAATAGTTTGAATCAAACGCATTGCTCATTCATTAAGACCGCTTGCCGGTAAAGTAGATCTAGATCGAGAGAAAGAATTGGCTTCTCGAGAATCTGTTGGAGTCAGAACAGTAGAGGAGTTCACACTGGGACTTTCCTAATAGAGAAAGAACTCATACCCTAAACCGGGAAATGGCGATAACAACCCAGGAAATAGTGAAGTACGTAAATCGACTCCCTCTTCGAGTGCAGACCTTTTAACATAAAAAAAAAAAGAATAAGGGGCTGACTTCTTTCTTGATAAGGATCCTGAATGTGTCTGATACAACAGGTTAAACCATACTGATAGAGCAAAAATTCGTGTGTATATAAGTTAAATCCATAAATTAATACTTCCCTATTTTGACACATCATAGAAGCAACCACATTAGTTTTACCTCAATAGTAAAGCTGGAGTGTCTGGTAGTAAGTATCCTGAATGATTTTGACCGAAGATGAAAAGGTTGTTCTAGTGGAACTATGATATTTCAAGACTACCTAAAGTGTTGAACACATACCGTATGCTATGAAATGGGGGGATGGGGGGGGGGGGGAGAATTAAGGATACATCAAAGATAATAAAGAATTTCATTATGTTTTTATAGAACCCAAGTTCCAAATTCAGAACTTTTGGTGGAATTTTATACATGAGATAGCCTTACCTCTAATGTCTACAAAAGAGATGACCTCCTACATTTGAGTATGCACTCAGCTCACAAAAAAATTCTATATAATTCCTAATGTTAGCATTAAAGTATACAAGATTGATTTTTAGCTCACAAAATCCTTTACAGTAAAGTGACCTCTTCTAGGTCTAATTCTAAGGTTAGCCACTTCCTTTTGACCTAACTTTACTGTGGCTAACATGAGCAGGCAATGAAATAGCCTCAGAAAGATAGTCAATCTTCGTGTGTCAGCACCCCGATTTGCCAAATGATCCGCGGCAAAATTCCTTTCCTGAAGACATGATTTAGCACAATTGGTGCAATTTGCAAGTCAAGTCGAGCTTTATCATTGATCATTTTGATGATGATCATTGAGTCAGATTCAACCAAAACCTGCAGGACAACATGATCAATGAACCACGTCAATCCCAAAACCGCAGCTTTGGCCTCTGCTATGGTGTTAGTGAAGGATTGCATAAAGATGTTTGTAACTATGCAGCGGAAGACAATAACAACTTTAGGAAGAACTTTTCGTGTTTAAAATTTATTTACATGTCAAATATTGGATCTAAGACGTACCTGGTGAAGAGAGTCTCGTTTCAAAAATTTCTTCGATAGTGCGAAGATTCTATGCGTATCCGCACCGACATTGATCTTTGCTATCAACTCTTTGATCAATGCAACACGCGAATAGATTGATTGAAAAATATTGTACTGAAATTTTTCTCAAAAACTTTCAGCCAAGAAGAACAAAGAAAACTATTTTCTTGTCAAGAACATATTTTCTTTTAATATTTTGTGTGGCGCATACACCTTGTGATTTTTGTCACGATCCAAAATTCACTAAAGGTCGTGATGGCGCCAGACACCACTTTCAGGCAAGCCAACACCAAATAATTAATTTAGTTCTTATTTTAGTATTTTTAAAATCATAATTTCCTTAAATTAAATAATAAATGATGAACTTCATAGAGTAAATAATAATGTTTTTAGCAAATTTCAATACTGAATAATCCCACAATCATCCCTAAACCCGGTGTCACAAGTTCATGAGCATTTACTAGGAAGTAAAATAAAATACAATAACTGTCCGTAATACAAATTTGGACAGAAAAGAAAATACAAGTACTCTGAAGGAGATCTGCTAGCTGCGGATCGTCTCACAAGATGCAGTTCACCTAAGTCCCCGTATCAACCACGCCGCTGCGCCCACAAGGCCACTAGATATACATGTGCCTGTACAACAAAATGTACAGCAAGTGTAGTATGAGTACGAAAACAACGCGTACCCACTACCCATCCAGTCTAACCTCGAAGAAGTAGTGACGAGAGGTCGACTCCGACACTTACTATGACCAACAATAATATACTAATAATATGATAAATTAAGAATTTTATAAGGCGGCTGTAGACTCAATAACATGAAGCAGGTAAACAATTCTTTTGTTAATAGGAGATTTCCAAATTTATTTTCATCTTTTAACAATTTATATCTCCGGCCAATGAGGCTACATCAATTATCAAAATTTCCAAAACGATCAATCAAAGTCATGTGCAAATCATGCCGAGGTCGTACGATCCGATCCAACATAATATTTAAACTGTGCACTGCCCAGGGTCGAACGGCACGAACCATAGATGCATCTAATTACCCCGCTCACGAATCATGCATGTGAAGCGGTCAAATATAAATTTAAAAAATTAACCTGCTCACGGATCATACTTGCGATGCGGTCAAACATAAATTTATCATTAAATCATAACCCTTTCTTGATTCTTTTCAAAATAAAGACAATTCAACTTGAAGCTATTAAATTCTTAAAAAAAATCCTCAACTTAGTTCCATTTGATACAATTAACAAATATAATCAAGTAACGGTGTCCACAAAGCATGGTTTAAACCTAAAACTACCCGGACATAAACATGAATAGTAGCTACATACGGACTCTCGTCACCTCGTGCGTACGTATCCCCCACAAATAGAAGCACATATTAAATTATTTCACCTATGGGGTAAATTTCCTCTTACAATGTAACAAAGGAGACTTACATTGTCTTAAAGCCCACTTTCCGGTAACAATTTCGCTCTAAAGCCCCAACTTGGTACCATTCAATTCGAAACTAGTCAAACAACGTGTAAATTAATTAAGAATATACTCCAATACTTGAAATTTAACAATTTATAAAAAATTTCAACTCCGCTAAGAAAGTTGGCAATGGGCCCACATCTCGGAACCCGATGAAACGCACAAAATCCGACAACCCATTCCGATATGAGTTCAACCATACCAATTTTATCAAATTTCGATAACAACTTGACCTCCAAATCTTAAATTTTCGTTCTTGAAAAGTTTTGCAAAAAATCTTGATTTCTTCCATTTAAATCCGAAATAAATGATGAATATAACCATAGAATTATGAAGTATAATTACTTTCGTATATAGAACACTTAACCCAATCCATATGGTGAAAATTGCCTCAAAAATTGCTTCAATCCGAGCTCCATAGCTCCAAATATGTTAAAAATGACCGAAACCTCGAAATATAGATTCTGCCCAGGTATTTACTCTTCGCGATCGAGAAGCACAACATTTCTCAACCCAGAATTTGCCCTTCGCGATCGCAAAGAACAAATGTACAGCTCTTCCAGACAGCCTCTAGTATAATGGTCATAACTTTTTGTACAAAACTCCAAATTGCAAATGATTTAACTTTTTGAAAACTAGACTCCAAGGAATAAAACAAACATTCATGCTTTGCTCATCTCCCAGTTCTTTAAAGATTACGAGATATAAGCTTCCAAAGTCAGTCCTGTGCAACACAAATTTCTTCTTCGCGATTTCCAAACTCTTCCCGGATAGGGTGTAGTGTACCACTCATAACTTTTTGTGCACATTTCCAAATGCCAAATGGTATAATTTTCTGAAAACTAGACACAAAGGGTTACAACTTTCATTTTTGGATCATCTCCAAATTCCTTATAGATATACAAGCTTCAAAAGGCGGTTCAGTGCAGCAGAAACTTTCCTCTGCGCGATTGCGAAAGGCCTTCCGCGATCGCGAATCACTGGCCAATTTCTCCAATTCTATTCATCGTGATCGCGACCAATTCCCCGTGATCTCATAGTACACTACTGTAGCCAAAAACCAACAGCTAAAAATGGCCTAGAAATGGCCGAACCCACCCCGAAACTCACCCGAGCCCCTCGGGACCCCGTCCGAACATGCCAACAAGTCTCAAAATATATCACGGACTTAGTGGAGGCCTCAAATCACATCAAACAACGCCAAAAACACGAATCACACCCCAATTCAAGTCTAATGAAACTAAGAAATTCTAGTTTCTACATTCGATGCCGAAACCTATCAAATCACATCCGGTTGACATCAAATTTTGCACACAAGTCACATTCGACATTACGTACCTACTCCAACATCAAACATTAATTTTGGATTATGGAGAAGGCACGCAGAGAGAGAAGCAAGGGTTTGGGAAGAAAAACAAGGGAAGAAAGGGTAAAAATGTCTTTTCATATTCATTTTAATAGGATAGTGGTTATTTTTGCTCAACATTAGAATTGCTGGATAAAAAATAAATACCACCTTAAATAGTGGCTACCCCATGCCATTTCTACTCTATAGCCCCTTAAAATTTTAATAGCCCATGTTTTGGCCCACTTACAGAAAATGGCCCTTCGGCCCAAACATATTGCATATAGTAGCCGAAAGGAATGAGCATTACAACACAAGCGCCTGTAGCTCAGTGGATAGAGCATCTGTCTCCATGCTGAAGGTCGTAGGTTCAACCCTCCCTGGCGCGATAGAGCAGCCTTTTTTTGCCTTTTTAAATTGTATTTTGTACTTTTGGATCTGATAAGTATTAGCTAGGAATTGAATGAAATAGGTAATGCGGGTCATATACGAAATGTCTATTTTGTATATTTTTTGTATAATAACAGTCTATTTCTGTATATTTTTTGCATAGTGACAGTGTATTTTATATATTTTTTGTATAGTAACAGTCTATTTTGTATAGCGACAGTCTATTTTGTATATATTTTGTATAGTGAGAGCTAATTGTATATAAATTGTATAGTGGCAGTCTATTTAGTATATTTTTATATAGTGATAGTCTATTTTGTACATATTTTGTATAATGACAGTCTATTTAGTATTTTTTTGTATAATGATTCTATTTTTGTATATATTTTGTATAGTGACACTCTATTTGTATATAAATTGTATAGTGACAGTCTGTTTTGTATATTTTTTGTATAGGGACAGTCTATTTAATATATATTTTGTATAGTGACAGTCTAATTTGTATATTTTTTGTATAGTGACACTCTATTGTATATAAATTATACTATGGCAGTTTATTTTGTATATTTTTGTATAGTGACAAATAACAATAAGGATATATTACTTTGAAGATGACCACTGCTTCATTTAGCCAATTAAGAGTCAACAATAACAAAAATTATTTTGTTAGTTTGAAAATTGTATGGCAAAATTAGAATTATGTGTATATCATGCTGCTTTTAATAACAATAAAGATTGTAATATTGCTACCAGCAACCCCAAAAAAACAAAAACAAAAATTAAAAGAATATATCCAGTTTCAGTTACACATTTTGATCAATGCCCATCTAGAAAAGTAGAAGTAAAAATTAAATCTTGATTGGCAGATAAGGAAGAAATGAAAATGAATATAAGAGATGATGACTGTAAGAGTTAAAAAAAAAAGACATCTCAGATCTGCCGATTTATTGGGTGTTTTTAAAAAAAAAATTGTTAGTTCCTTTTTTCTGGGGAAGAAAAATGTGAGAGAGTGAATGAAAGATGAAGGTTAACCACCATAACCATGGGATAAAATTATCTTGTTTTTCTCTCGTTTATTGCTTTTCTTAGATACAGTCTAGCTGAACCTTCAAATTGAAAATATCTTTGGATTCTGTTTCACCTGATCAGAGATTTGATTTGTTCGTTTCAGTTTCACAGCCATAAAGACAAAGATTTCTGAAAATTTTGCTTTAGTTCGTCGAATCATAGCCGCCGAATTTAGTGGCTACTGAGTTAAAACGTTTGAAATTTGAAGGGAAAGAGTGGCAGTGGTTTTGGGCTAGCCCTTGTAATTGATTTTGGGCTATTAATTGTATGGTTTATTTTGTGGCTACCGATTGTCATTAGTTTTTTCCGGAGGGCTACAAGTAAAATTTATAATAACTATGATAAAAGGTTCAATTGGACTTTCATGTCTTATAACTATGACAAGTCTCAAAATTTAATCAAGAACCTTATTAAATTAATCAAGCAATTAATAATAACTATGATAAAAGAATATCAAATGCCATATATTTTTAAACCAAATAACGTTCACAAAATTATGTTCAAATCATAAAATATGAGAATACATCTGGGGCATATTATAAGACATGAAAGTCCAATTGGACCTTTTATCAATTGGATTATAAGAAATTAATAATAACTATGATAAAAGAAATTAATAATAACTATGGCATTTGATATTCTTTCTTCACACTCGTTAGTGTGCGACCCAATAGGTTCAATACTAAGTCGGTAGTAAATTGATCACATTAATATACTAATCAAGGGTGGCGTCTAGTAACACTCCTGAATGACCGTATAACATGAAGTATACAATTTACTCTCAAGAACCTGTAGAAGAATGAAGTAATATTTCCTTCTGTCCTTATAGCTCTGAGTCACCCTAGGATATGGTTCAACTGTCAAATCCTAATAGGTGACCAACTATGTATGCATGAACATTAATCGACCATTGAATGACCTAAGAAACTCTTTTCTTCTTTTCATTCAGTTGCCCAGGTCAAGGTCTTAGTTTGGTCATTTATAATTCATGACAACATGGAGCTTAAACTCATTACCAAGAGTTGACAGATTCCATCTTGATCAATCACTAATTCTACAAGTATTTAATCATACCTAATATCCTTTCAATTATCACCCTGGTATCAAAGCACAATAAATAACTTGTCAATTACTATGACGATCTCAGGTCAAAGGAAACTTTTACATCACATTCTTCAAGAGAATAACCTATCGACAGTTTATGGTAATTCTAACTATTAGGAATTTTCCAATGAGTTGGTTCAATGATCATATCTCTATATGCATCATCTATCTATGTAATTTGGTTAATGAGATCAACTAATCTATATCACATAAAGACGATCACATAAATATTGATCTAACCGGATTACTAATGTCCAAATTAATAATCTTACAATCAAGAAAAAAGTTTAGATTAAATTGTAAGAGACTTTACTCTCACTATCATGATCTCCATCACGATGACAAGCCTCAAAATTTAATCAAGGACCTTATTAAATTAATCAAGAAATTAATAATAACTATGATAAAAGAATATCAAATGCCATATATTTTTATATCAAATAACGTTCACAAAATTATGTTCAGATCATCAAATATGAGAATGCATCTAGGGCATATCTACTATATCCCTAGCAATCTCCCAGTTGCACTAGAGTCAATCGCTCTTGTACTTCATTCCCAATTTCACTTGTACTTGTCAAACTCCTTTGCGCCAAGAGCTTTAGTGAATGGGTCTGCAGCATTTTCTTTTCCATCAAGCTTTTGAATCTCGACATCTCCACGTTCAATCATTTCTCTTATCAAGTGATATCTTCGCAGAACATGTTTGGATTTTTTGTGTAATCTTGGTTCTTTTGCCTGAGCAATGGCTCCAGTATTTTCACACAACAATGGGACTGCATCTTCTATTGAAGAAACCACAACAAGTTCAATTAAGAACTTTTTCATCCATACAGCTTCCTTATCAGCTTCACTAGCTGCTATATACTCTGCTTCAGTCACTGAATCAGCTACTGTAGCTTGTTTGGAACTTTTCCAACTCACTTCATCTCCATGTAAGGTGAAGACGTAATCATAAATAATTTGCTATCATCTTTATCTGAAGAGAAACTTGCATCAGTATAACCTTCAAGTTTCAACTCAGAATCTCAATAAATGAGAAATTGGTCTTTATTCCTTCTTAAGTACTTAAGAATGGTCTTTACCACCTTCCAATGTTCCTCACCAGGATTTGCCTGATATCGCCTAGTCGGTCCAAGTGCATAAGCCACATCAGGACGTGTACATGTCATGGATAGCTCCTACTGCACTAGCATGTGGGATCCTACTCATGCGTTCTCTCTCTTCAGGTATTTTAGGACAATCCTCCCTGTGAGCACGTGATTTTTGCCCTAAGCAGTAATTCCCAAAATTTCAAACAAAATAATTTTTTCTAGTATTTTATAATTTGTTGTGAATTTTGTGGCATTCTTTGGTAATTGTTGCATTTTTATTTGTGCATATGAAAATACCAAAAATATGCATTGGCATTTAGGGATTTAATTTCACAATTTTAGTATTAATTAGTTTTAGAATAAACTATAAAGAAAATTGCAAGAAAATAGTTGATCGCATTACTAATTATTGCATTTGTTTTTAAATAGAGTTACAAGTAATTTTAGGAGTTAAATAGTGTAATTAGGTCTTCGCTTTGTTTTAGCATTTTATAAAATCAGAAAAATAAATACAAAAATACCAAAAAAAGGGGAAAAGGAAAAATTAAAAATGGTCTTAATTGGAGACCAAATTTGGGCCAAAATCAGTTAGCCCAAACAAAATTCCCACGTCCAGGCCCAAATGCTCTGCCGGTCCAAGTGCCTCATGATCAAACGACGTCGTTTTGACGTCGTTAATCACGACCATCCATCTCCCCAGATCCAGTGGCCAAAATTGACTCTCAAAAATGTAATAAAACTGTAATAACTTTTATACAAAACTCAACGACAATTCCCATCCTCCTCGTACAAACCTTAACCCCGCCTTCCTCCGCCGTCCTCCGCCCTAGCGCCGCCGGCCGGAAATCGCCGCCGCCGGCGGCGATGCTCCGATGACCACCAAAAATACACCACTGACTCCCCTCGTCTTCCCCTGTCCAACCATGCCCTCAGCTCCCTCGAATCATAGCCAGTCTCCTCGAATATTCCATCAAAGTTTCCGGCCAAGTCGCAAACTCACCCAAACCGGCCCAAATTCGTACCAAATGTCCCTCATCCCTCCCTCATCATTAATCCCTAACCAAAATCTTTCGAATTTTGCCAGAGCTTCTCGAATTTTAGATCTTAGACTGGCAGAACCCTAGCTCAGAAAATCTCAGGGATTTTAGACCGTAATTTCCCTAATCATGTGTGTTCTTTTGAAAACACACGATTAGGGATGTTACGTGTCAAGAATCCCGGAGGATTCACAACAAAAGCTGGTCAGAATTCGCCCCATAGTCAGTCGAGTGCTCAAAATTGGTAAGTTCTGTTCAATGCTGTTCTGATTCTGCATACTTGTTCAAATTTGTTTTGATAATCGTTAACTGTTTAGGGCACTTTTCATTTCAATTTTTCTTTTCTTCAGTAATTGAGCCTCTACTGTTGTTATTGTTTAATGGTAATCAATTAGTTTAGTTTAGTTTAATTACCTTAGTAAGTCCATGTTCAGGATCTAGCTTAAA
Organism: Nicotiana attenuata; assembly: GCF_001879085.1. Classification (NCBI taxonomy): domain Eukaryota; kingdom Viridiplantae; phylum Streptophyta; class Magnoliopsida; order Solanales; family Solanaceae; genus Nicotiana; species Nicotiana attenuata. Next base: position 99,385 of record NW_017673055.1, on the reverse strand, counting down.
TTTCGTCCTTCATTCTCAGCAGGCATACACGTTTAAGTGGTTTGATTTTAGGTTTAGTTAGTCGACTCCTAATTGTTTACTGCAATTTGAGTTTAATTGTTTCAACCCCTGGATTAGCTGATTTGTCTAGTTTGATCAGCCTTAGGAACAGATTGCTTGGTTGTAGTTAATGGACTGGTTTAACTTGGTCAGTAATTTCATGGGATTCAAAGGGTATTTTAGGCATG
>NW_017673055.1:55283-97432 GCF_001879085.1 Nicotiana attenuata | reverse complement strand
TTTCTATTCAGAGGCAAATCCAAAAATAGAAAAATCTTATTCATTTTTAGTTTGGCCTTTTAATAAATGATGAGACGAGCCTCGCCACATGGAATACAAAAGGCGGTGCCTTCAATAAACGCTATAAAAAATACTTAGAATTCGGGTGAACCGTTTAGCGAATTTCACGGTTTTCCCCAAAGATAATAAACGCGTAGTTGCTTTAGGCGCGTATTTTAATGATATTACCTTCCTAAATACGGGTGCACATTTATGTGACCCAAATCCAAATCTCAACGAAGTCGAAATGTGTTAACAATCACGGGTGCACTGGTGCGACGTGGTTCAAGACGCATTTTCACTACGTTGCAATTCTCATAAGATATAAATAAAAGCGGTTTATTAATAAAGGGCACATAGGTTAGTACATGTTTTAAAATCAGATAAAATCAATCACAACAGTTGAGCGACCATGCTAGAACCACGGAATCCGGGAATGCCTAACACCTTCTCCCGGGTTAACAGAATTCCTTACCTGGATTTCTGGTTCGCGGACTGATAACAGAGTCATAATCTCCTCGGGTCGGGATTTAACCGGTGACTTGGGACACCATTAATCTCCTAAGTGGCGACTCTGAAAATTTAATAATAAATTCCGTTCCGATTGTCACTTCAAGTTGGAAATAACTCCCTTTATTATACCTTCTTCTGCGGGTGTAGTAAAAAAAAGAGGTGTGACAGCTCTGGCGACTCTGCTGGGGACAAGAACCCAGAACTTTGGTTCAGGGTTCAGAATTCGAGCTTAGATATATTGTTGTATTTGGCTTTATCTGGTTTTCCTACATGTTTCATGCTAAATGTGCAAAATGTTGCTTTTTACCGCTTTGATATTATCTGAATTGTATATAAACTATGTCGAAACCTTTCTCTTCTCACCTCCGGAGATGTGCTTACTGGTTGAGACTCCCTATTCTGTTAGTGTCAATACCCTGAAATAAGAAAGAGGCCGGACAAGTTACTAAGCCGGATGGCCTTTTGGTTCCCGGTACGTAGCCCCCTCCTCGACTCGAGTTGTCCGCTCGGGTACACAGTCTAGAACACATACCCAGGTTTTGAACCTAGAAGAACTTGACTTCATGCCGGATCCCTAGTAGGAGCGCTTATCTGCATCACGTGCATTTTGACTTAGGGGACTCAACACAGGGGTTGGGCCCGTCTAGGACAGGTGTACCCGAAATAATGGACCATCCTGATGCATCCTACTTGTGCATTTATCTGTTTTGGACTCGCATGCTGACCGGCTTTGAATATCTGGGCAATATTGAAAAAAAAAAGAGAGAGAAAAGAGAAATAGCAGTGTGAAGAGTTAATTACCTATACTAGAAAAAAAAACCAATGGCCAAGTAGTGCCGAAATGCTGCCGGATTTTTGAGAAGAAAAGTAGTTTTTGTTTGCCAGTGGAAAAGAAAAACAAAAAGAATTTTATTTTCAAATTAGCTTGTTTATTCGCCATGGAAAAAGAACATATGAAAAGAGTCTTGAAGTTGCCAACAAAACCAAAAGAAAAATAAGTTTTATTTTCAAATTAGGAGTGTTTTTCAGAAATAGTTGGAGTTATTGTCCCGAACTACGCAGGTTTGATTCTCACCGGATGTGAGATATGTAGGCAACCCTCATCGGGTCCAACCACCCCTTTTGCAAAAATAGCCAAAAATTTCAAACTTTAATTTTGTTGTGAATAGGTCGGGTGACGCCATTCTTGTCAAAAATAGCCGAATGTCCCAAAAGGGCGCCGGAAGGCTGTTTTGCAAGAACAACCACCCTGAGTCAGTTTCAATGGTCAGCAGGCACAGCCTTAAAATCTTCTCCTCGAAGTATTGAAAGGTCGTAACTGCAAAACGGGCCGTCTGTTTTAAATTGGAAATTTGAACAAAAAATAGTGTTATTTGCTTTTCTTTTTTAGGTCAAATAAGTTATTAAATCACCTTAATAAATGTGCAGGATGAGCACGACTCAAAATGAACCCTGTTCAATCATGCATAAAATCCCTTTGGAGTTGCGTCTGTGGTGGAACGATTTGGGCAAAGAAGGGCAAGATGCGGTCAAAAAACATTTGAAAGGACTCACCGGTTTGCTCGATATTGTGCCTCGGGGAGATATTATAAGGGCGCTAGTTACCTGTTGGGACCCAGCACATAATGTGTTCCATTTTTTGGATTTTGAGCTTACCCCGACGTTGGAAGAAATAGCTGGTTACATTGGAAAGGACGAGGTCCCGTTGAGGCACAAATACTTGGTTGCTCCCAGAGTTGTAGCTGTACACAAGTTTCTAGACTCCTTAAAAATAGTCAGGGCCATCCATAACACAAACCTGGCAAATGGCTTTTGTACTCTAAGCTTCATATATCATCGCTATGGTCATATCGGGGGGTTCAACAACCCAGAAAGTAAGATATGTAGCAAAGGAAACCGCCAGAAGTGGGAGGAGCATCGATGTTTCGCTTTTATGGTGGCTTTCTTGGGGCTTTTAATATTTCCAAGGAAGGATGGGAACATTGACATAAAAATAGCTGGGGTTGTCAGTACGTTAATCACTCAAGCCAAAAGTACATTTGCACCTATGATATTGGCCGACATCTTCCGTGCTCTTACAGCTTGTAAAGCCCGGGAAACCTTCTTCGAGGGGTGCAACTTACTATTACAAATGTGGATGATTGAGCATCTGTATCATCGCCCTCAGTTTTTGAGCTATGGGTCTCCAGAAAAAACATGCATAGAAGAATTTTACACAAGAACTAAAGGGGTCAAATTGCCAGAAGGGGTCGCGGGTTGGACAACATATTTTCGGTCACTCACCGCTAGCCAAATAGAGTGGACACTGGGATGGTTACCTGTTGATGAAGTCGTATATATGCCGGCAGCCCGACCACATTTTCTCCTGATGGGGCTTAGAAGCATTCAGCCTTACGCACCGTATCGAGTGTTGAGGCAACTGGGGAGATGCCAGATAGTACCCAAGGATGATGATCTTAGTTTGCAAGTGGTTGAGATTGGCCCTGATGGCCAGTTTCCTGAAGCAGTGGTCCGCCAAGTCTGGAGCGAATGTCAATATTTGGCGGCAAATACTTGTGTTCGGGATCAGGCCAAAGGAGAGGTGTCGCCTGATTATCAGGCTTGGTATAGAAGGGACGTTGCATTCGGAAGACCGGCCAAAAGACCTCACATCCAGGAATTTGTTGACTCATCACAAGAACAGTGGGATTGGTTAGCTAAAGAAAACGAGTACAGGGCCCGCATACGAGCGTTGGAAAAACAGGTCCAAGACCTCCGATTTGAAAATAGCTTGCAAGTCGCGGCTGACGAAGGGGAGAGAAAACAATTGGCCAAGGAGAATGAAGTTTTATGAGCCCAAATCAAAAGATGAAGCTAGAGGCCGACAACCCTGTCAGAAGTGCCAAAGATACAAAGCTTATAGCAAATCTAAGGCAAAAGGTGAATGATTACAGTTTTGACCTCGACAAGGCAGAAAAAGAATTAGTTGGGGTCCAGAGGCAATTGGCTAAAAGTGCAGAAGAACGGGCTCGCATGGTTAAGCAGTTAAAAGAAGAATATGACAGTAAGGTCGCAAGATTAAAGGAAAAGTTCACTGCCGCAGAAAACCGAATGACTAAACAGGCAAAGGACTTCAAAGTCGAGAGAGAACACTGTTATAGGGCATTGGCACAGTTAGAAATGGACTTACAGCAACTCCGGGAACAAAGCCAGGCGTTCGAGCAGACTTTGGAGGCTAGGGCCCCGCAGATAGAGCGTTTGCTTCAAGAGAAAGGAAGAATCCGAGAGAAAAATCTTAACCGTTGCTCATTCTATTACCCGGAAATGCCAGATGTGCGAGAACATGACCCGTACCACCTTACTTTGCATTAGTCATGATATTTGTGAAGCAGATAATNCTCGGGTACACAGTCTAGAACACATACCCAGGTTTTGAACCTAGAAGAACATGACTTCATGCCGGATCCCTAGTAGGAGCGCGTATCTGCATCACGTGCATTTTGACTTAGGGGACTCAACACAGGGGTTGGGTCCGTCTAGGACAGGTGTACCCGGAATAATGGACCATCCTGATGCATCCTACTTGTGCATTTTTCTGTTTTGGACTCGCATGCTGACCGGCTTTGAATATCTGGGCAATATTGAAAAAAAAAGAGAGAGAAAAGAGAAATAGCAGTGTGAAGAGTTAATTACCTATACTAGAAAAAAAAAACCAATGGCCAAGTAGTGCCGAAATGCTGCCGGATTTTTGAGAAGAAAAGTAGTTTTTGTTTTCCAGTGGAAAAGAAAAACAAAAAGAGTTTTATTTTCAAATTAGCTTGTTTATTCGCTATGGAAAAAGAGCATATGAAAAGAGTCTTGAAGTTGCCAACAAAACCAAAAGAAAAATAAGTTTTATTTTCAAATTAGGAGTGTTTTTCAGAAATAGTTAGAGTTATTTGCCCGAACTACGCAGGTTTGATTCTCACCGGATGTGAGATATGTAGGCAACCCTCATCGGGTCCAACCACCCCTTTTGCAAAAAATAGCCAAAAATTTCAAACTTTAATTTTGTTGTGAATAAGTCGGGTGACGCCATTCTTATCAAAAAATAGCCGAATGTCCCAAAAGGGCGCCGGAAGGCTGCTTTTGCAAGAACAGCCACCCTGAGTCAGTTTCAATGGTCAGCAGGCACAGCCTTAAAATCTTCTCCTCGAAGTATTGAAAGGCCGTAACTGCAAAACGGGCCGTCTGTTTTAAATTGGAAATTTGAACAAAAAATAGTGTTATTTGCTTTTCTTTAGGTCAAATAAGTTATTAAATCACCTTAATAAATGTGCAGGATGAGCACGACTCAAAATGAACCCTTTTCAATCATGCATAAAATCCCTTTGGAGTTGCGTCTGTGGTGGAACGATTTGGGCAAAGAAGGGCAAGATGCGGTCAAGAAACATTTGAAAGGGCTCACCGGTTTGCTCGATATTGTGCCTCGGGGAGATATTATAAGGGCGCTAGTTACCTGTTGGGACCCAGCACATAATGTGTTCCATTTTTCGGATTTTGAGCTTACCCCGACGTTGGAGGAAATAGCTGGTTACATTGGAAAGGACGAGGTCCCGTTGAGGCACAAATACTTGGTTGCTCCCAGAGTTGTAGCTATACACAAGTTTCTAGACTCCTTAAAAATAGTCAGGGCCGTCCATAACACAGACCTGGCAAATGGCTTTTGTACTCTAAGCTTCATATATCATCGCTATGGTCATATCGGGGGGTTCAACAACCCAGAAAGTAAGATATGTAGCAAAGGAAACCGCCAGAAGTGGGAGGAGCATCGATGTTTCGCTTTTATGGTGGCTTTCTTGGGGCTTTTAATATTTCCAAGGAAGGATGGGAACATCTCCACGGGCCGACCTCTCCACTGCACTTTCACTGAAGCTATATCCTTTAACTTAAACTTTCAAACGTGACGCTCCAAAATGGCTGCTGGCTCCACATCATAATCAAATCATTCTCTAATTGAACCGTGACGAAATCCAGAACATGAAACGGATCCCCAATATACTTCCAGAGAATAGAAACATGAAATACGGATGCACACTCGACAAGCTGGATGGCAAAGCAAGCTCGTAAGCCACCTCCCCAATCCTCCTAAGCACCTCAAAAGGCCCAATGAACCGAGGGCTCAATTTACCCTTCTTCCCAAATCTCATAACACCCTTCATGGGTGAAACCTTCAGTAGAACCTTCTCCCCAACCATGTAGGACACGTCACGAACCTTCCTGTCAGCATAACTCTTTTGTCTCGACTGCGCTGTACGAAGCCTCTCTTGAATCACATTCACCTTGTCCAAAGCATCCTGCACCAAATCTGTACCCAATAGCCTAGCCTCGCCCGGCTCAAACCAACCAACTGGAGATCTACACCGTCTCCCATACAAAGCCTCGTATGGAGCCATCTGAATACTTGACTGGTAGCTGTTGTTATAAGCAAACTCCGCGAGCAGTAGAAACTGATCCCATGAACCACCGAAGTCAATCACACAAGCGCGCAACATGTCCTCCAATATCTCATGCGCTCTGACTGCCCATCTGTCTGAGGATGAAAAGTTGTGCTCAACTCGACCTGAGTACCCAACTCTCTCTGCACGGCCCTCCAAAACTGCGAAGTAAACTAAGTACCTCTATCTGAAATGATGGAAACTAGAACCCCATGCAGGCGAACAACCTCTCGGATATAAATCTCTGCTAACCGCTCTGAAGAATAGGTAGTACAAATAGGAATGAAGTGCGCGGACTTGGTCAGTAATGGATATAATTTATTCATATATTTTTATATGTTAAATATTAAAGATTTTAAATAAAACATGAATAAATATATCATATTCTCCCATATTTTCTAACATACTTCGCAGGAGAAAGAGCATATGAAAATCGAAGAAAAGAAGCAAAAAAGAATGAGAATTGAGTAGTCAACAGGGAATGAAGAAGCAAATGGACTAAAGCACCATAGTTGCAACGATAGCAATTGGGAATCATGAAGGAAATCACCATAGTTGCAACTAGAGAACTATAGTTGAAACTATAGCCTTTCTCTGCAAAAGGAAGTCCAATTGATAAGACCATAGTTGCAACTACAATTTCCATTATTGCAACTACAATTTCATAGTTGCAACTATGGAGAATCTTAAGCCAAAAAAAAATCTATAAATAGTGAGTGCATGTTGGAAAGAAGATATAGAGTCTTGTTGGAAGAAATCACTTTATAGTCTCTCTTTGTCTTTAGAATTTGCTACTAGTTGTCTTTATTTTAGAAGAATAATATTTCTTCATAAGTTCTTTATTCCTAAATTAGTTTTTCTTACTTCGTAATGGAGTAATCTTTTTTTGTTGGGATAGTTGATGAAGCTTGATATATATATTATAATACTATCTCAGTTTTAATACATTTTTGGTTTGAAACTTTCTATTTATATTTTATGTTGTGCTATAATAATAGTTTTTAACTAATCATTGTTATCACTTTTATATATTTTATCTTTGAGTTACTCTCATATTAATTTTGTAATTCTCACGGAGCAAAATTAATATATAGTAACTATTGCATAAAATAGTGAAGTGAGAGCAATTATTAGTAAGCTATTATTAAAAGTTGATAATCTGGCTTGCCTCAATTTTAATTCTCACGGAGGAATTGTAGTCACAGGATTATTGATTTAGTAAAATTATTCTCACGAAGTTTTTACTATCTTTTAGCACAATTCAGACCAGAAGATATTTCGGTTTAACTGTCACCAGTTTTAACTCAATTAATTACATAACCTCACGGAGTGTTATTAGTTGATTAATTTTTGATGAGATAAGATATAGTTGTATTAGCAATAAACAATTATCCTTTAGAGAAATACATGTATAAAGTGAGATTTCACTATAATATATTATCAAGTGAATTCAACGATTCCCAACTCTTTTAAATTATAAATCTTCCGGAAGTAATTGGTTTTTATTTAAGTAATTAACAAGCTTTAAAACTCACTCACTTTCCATCCAATTGATTCTCTCAAATAGTAGTTGAAATATTAAAAGTCTGTAGCATAGATGTTCCAATCTCTGTGGGACGATATCATAAACTATACTAGAATTTGACAAAGCACGAGCAAGAAAATCCTATACACATTGGCCTCGTCAGTCAGCCGATCCACAATCACCCAAATAGCATCGAACTTCTTCAAAGTCTGTGGGAGCCCAACTACAAAGTCCATGGTGATCCGCTCCCACTTCCACTCTGGAATATCTATCTGCTGAAGCAAGCCACCCGGCCTCTGATGCTCATATTTCACCTGCTGACAATTAAGGCACTGAGCTACAAATTCCACGATGTCCTTCTTCATCCTCCTCCACCAATAATGCTATCTCAGATCCTGATATATCTTCGCGGCACCCGGATGAATGGAATACCGCGAGCTATGGGCCTCCTCCAGAATCAACTCCCGAAGCCCATCCACATTGGGCACACAAATCCGGCCCTGCATCCTCAACACCCCATCATCACCAATGGTCACATCTCTGGCATCGTCGTGCTGAACTCTATCCTTAAGGAAAAGCAAGTGAGGATCATCATACTGGCGCTCTCTGATGCGATCAAACAAGGAAGATCGAGCAATCACACTAGCTAAGACCCGACTAGGCTCTAAAATATCCAACCTCACCAACCGGTTGGCCAAGGCCTGAACATCAACTGCGAGAGGTCTATCCCCAACAGGAATAAACGCAAGACTGCCCATACTCACCGCCTTCCTACTCAAAGCATCGGCCACTATATTGGCCTTCCCCGGATGGTACAAGATAGTAATATCATAGTCCTTTAGCAGCTCCAACCATCTCCGCTGCCTCAAATTGAGATCCTTCTATTTGAACAAGTGCTGGAGGCTACGATGATCAGTAAACACCTCACAAGACACACCATACAAGTAATGCCTCCAAATCTTCAACGCGTGAACAATGGCAGTCAACTCTAAATCATGAATAGGGTAGTTCTTCTCGTGGGGCTTCAACTGACGAGAAGCATAAGTAATAACCCTACCCTCCTGCATCAACACACATCCAATACCCACTCTCGATGCATCACAATACACTGCATATGAACCTGAAGCTGATGGCAAAACTAATACTGGAGCCGTGGTCAAGGCAGTCTTGAGCTTCTGAAAGCTCGCCTCACACTCATCCGACCACTGGAATGGAGCACCCTTCTGAGTCAACTTGGTCAAGGGTAATGCAATAGATGAAAATCCCTTAACGAACTAATGGTAATAACCCACCAATCCAAGAAAACTGCGAATCTCTGTGGCTGAAGACAGTCTGGGCCAACTCTGAACCGCCTCTATCTTCTTTGGATCAACCTGAATACCCTCGCTGGACACCACGTGCCCCAAGAAAGCCAATGAACTTAGCCAAAAACACACATTTGGAGAACTTTGCATAAAGCTTTTCCTCCCTCAATCTATGCAATACCACTCTCAAATACTCTGCATGCTTCTCCTGACTACGCGAGTATACCAGAATATCATCAATGAAAACTATGACAAACGAGTCGAGATACGGCCGGAACACGCTGTTCATCAAATGCATGAACGTTGCTGGGGCATTGGTCAGCCCAAAAGACATCACAAGGAACTCAAAGTGACCATATCGGGTCCTGAAAGTTGTCTTAAGAATATCTGAGTCCCTAATCTTCAACTGGTGATACCCTGAAACGGAGATCAATCTTGGAGAACACCCCCGCTCCCTGAAGCTGGTCGAACAAATCATCAAGGCGAGGCAGGGGATACTTGTTCTTAACTGTAACCTTGTTCAACTGCCTGTAATCAATGAACATCCTCATAGTGCCATCCTTCTTCTTCACAAACAGGACAGGAGCACCCTACGGTGAAATACTAGGCCGAATAAACCCCTTATTAAGGAGTTCCTGAAGCTGCTCCTTCAACTCCACTGGTGCTATGCGATACGGTGGAATAGAAATGGGTTGAGTGCCCGACACCAGGTCAATACCAAAATCAATATCCCTATCCGGTGGCATGCCCGACAGGTCTGCAGGAAACACATCGGAAAAATCCCTCACAACTAGAACAGAATCAATGCTGGGAGTCTCTGCATTGACATCCCTCACAAATGCTAAGTATGAAAGACAACCTTTCCCAACTATACGTTGGGCCTTCAAGAGTGAAATTACCCTACTGGGAACATAATCAGATGAACCTCGCCACTCAATCCGTGGCACACCCGGCATAGCTAACGTCACTATCTTGGCATGATAGTCCAAAATAGCCCGACACGGAGATAACCAATCCATGCCCAATATCACATCGAAGTCCACTATGAAAAGTAACAGAAGATCCGCTCGGATCTCAAGACCCCCAATAGTCACCACACACGACCTATATACACGGTCTACAATAACGGTATCGCCCACCGGAGTAGATACATGAACAGAAGAAGCAAGAGACTCGTGGGGCGTATCCAAATAATGGGCAAAATATGATGACACATAAGAAAAAGTGGAGCCAGGATCAAATAATACAAAGGAATCTCTGTGGCAGACTGAGACAATACCTGTAATCACGGCATCCGAAGCAATAGCATCTGGTCTGGCTGGGAGGGCATAGAAACGGGCCTGACCACCACCTGATCGGCCTCCCCCTCTAGGGCGACCCCTAGCTGACTGACCTCCACTCCGAGCTGACTGAGCGGGTAGGGAAGTAACTAGTGCTGAAGCTGAAGGCTGACTCCTCTACTGGGATGATCCTCCCGTAAGACGGGGACAAAACCTCTTGATATGACCCAAATCTCCACACTTGAAGAAACCTCTCGCGAAAAATGGCGGTGGGGACTGAAGGGAGCCCCTCGCATCGGGATGCCCACTAGAAGAACCAGACATAGATGAGCCCTGAACTGATGGTGGCTGAGTCAAACTCTAAGCTGGAAGGGCATTGAGAGACGAGTGACCCTGATGTGAACTGTGAGAACCATGACCAGATGACCCACCACGATGACCTAAACGGGCTGGCTGAGCATGCCTAAATGGACGGCCTCTGCCGTGCTGAAACTGACCTCCCGAAGAAGTACCACCAAGGCTACCAGATCCCCGAAACCTCTTGGCCTCCCTCTCATATCTCTCCTAGCGGTGAACCGACTCGATCTCTATAGAAATATCAACCACCTCCTCAAATGAAGCGCCAGATACGCTCTCTCTTGTCAGAAAAATCCGTAGCTGATAGTTGAGGCCATCAACAAACCTCCTGATCCTCTCCCTATCCGTGGGAACTAGCCAGATAGCATGATGGGCCAACTCGAAGTACCTCATCTCATACTCCGACACGGACATGCCCTCTTGACGCAGCTACTCGAACTGCCTGCACAGCTCCTCCCTGCGGGAATACGTTACATACTTCTCTAGAAAGAGAAAGGAGAACTGATGCCAGGTGAGGGGCGGTGCACCAACAGGCCTACGCCTCTCATATGCCTCCCACTAAGTGAAGGCAACCCCAGAAAAGTGGTAAATGCAACTCCACTAGTCTCCAAAATCCCTGTTGTACGTAGAATCCTCTGACACTTGTCTAAGAAACCCTGGGCATCCTCGCCCTCTACTCCTCTGAAAGTAGGAGGCTGAAGTCTACCAAATCTCTCCAATCGACGCTGCTCATCATCAGGCATAACTGGAACCACATAATCCTGAGCAAGAGCAACCGGCTGGGCTGGTGGTGCCTCCGGTGTCTGAAGTCCCTGCACAACCTACTCAGGTGTGCGAGCGGCGGGAGTCTGAGTGCCTCCCCCGGCCTGGGAAGTAGCTGCTGTAGTAGAGACTGCGACTGCCTGAGCGAGACTGGTGCACACTGTCAGGATCTGAGCCAAGGTCTCCTGGAGACCCGAAATAACAATAGGCACAGCCGGTGCCTAAGCCGGTACTGCTGGAGCCTCCTCCGCTGGAGCCTGATCATGAACTGGGGCGGCTGGTGGATCTGCAGGTGCTGCCCTAACTGCTGTACGGGCCACACCCCTGCCCCTACCATGGCCTCGACCGCGTCCTCTGCCTCTAGTGGCCCCAGCTGGTGGTACTGGTGGTCGTCCATCCTAACCGGCAGCACGTGTCCTTACCATCTGTGTGAGAATAGAATAATAGAAGTTTAGCTACCAGAGTCAAAAGATTCGCACGACAAGAATTCAAGAATGTGAAGTTTTTTCCTAAAGGTTCTGCAGCCTCCCGAGGATAAGTACAGACGTCTCCGCCGATCCGCGAGACTCTACTAAACCTGCTCATGACCCGTGAGACCTATGTAACCTAGGCTCTGATACCAACATGTCATGACCCAAAAAACGACCCGGTCGCGATGGCGCCTATCGTAGAACTAGGCCAGCCACTTATTTCCAATTACTCCATTTTTCAATTTAAAGACTTAAGAAAAATCGTATTTTAACAGAAATCCAATAAGATAAAATAGAAATCCAAAACCAGCGGAAAGGAATACAAGCCCGACCTTGGGCGTCACTAGTCATGAGCAAAAGCTACTACAATTGTTCGAAATAACAAGACTAACACAGTCTGAGAATATCCAACAAATAAACTAAAGGAAGATAAGGAAGGATAAGGCGCTACTGCGGTCTCCCAAGCAGCTACCTCACAATCTCCAAGTGAAAGTCCGCAAATATATGATCAGCAGCCGCTACCGTGACCCAAAACACCTGGATCTACACACAAGGTGCAAGGGGTAATGTGAGTACACCAACTCAGTAAGTAACAAGTCCAACCTATGGACTGACAGGTAGTGACGAACTAAACCTCAGCAGGTAATAACATATAACTGAATAGGAAAATAGACATGCTTACAGTTCAAGTAAAGCTCAACAGTATTTAAATGCAACTGAACGGTACGAAGTTCAAAACTTTGAGATTTTATATGTACCAATGCACAACTAGTATGAACAATGTTCCATGAACCTCCACTCACAAGTGCTCAACCACTCGGTACTGTTTGTGGCCATCCGGCCCAGGGAAGATCCATCTCGGAATATATATCACTAACCACAGTCATCCAGTACCGAGGACACAGGCCAATCCAGCCTCACGGAGAAGATCCATCTCCCGATATAATACTTCGGACAAGATCCATGTCCAGGGAAGATCCATCCCTCAATATCATCAACTGTGCTCACTGGGGGTGTAAAGACTCCGGAGGGGCTTCTCTCATTAGCCCAAGCGCTATAACAAAGCCAACGAAGGCTTGTTCAATATCTCGTTGCGGCGTGCAGCCCGATCCCATACTGCCACTCAATATCAGGCTCTTGGCCTCACTCAGTCATAACTCACCAGTCTGACACAGACGGGCTCAAAATGTCATGATACTAGCCCGGACAATAAAATGATGTATCAAATAGCAATAACCGAGACTGAGACATGACATAATATGCATGAATAGGACTGAGTACAGAATATCAACAAAACAAATGATATGACAGCAAGAAACGACCTCTTGGGTCTCAATAATATTGGCGTGAAGCCTTTACATGATAACCAGCATGATTCACAGCTCATCAACTAAATCGCATAATTACAACACAAGTATCGATAAGAATGAACCACTAAGCGGTGCTCTGGAATGATCCAGGCCGCGTTTTCTCACGGTGCACGCCACACGCCCGTCACTTGGCATTGCGTCACCTTTTTAATATTCATAGAACACATAGTTCGGGGTTTCGAACCCTCAAAACCAAGATTGGAAGCGTTACTTACCTCAAGCCAAGCCAAACTCTAGCCCGCGGCGCCCTTTCCTCTCGATTCGGCCTCCAAATACCTCGAATCTAACCAAAATCAGTTTATAACCATCAATATACGCTAAAGGAGTGAAACCCATACGAAATCAATCAAATTACATCACAAATACCGAATTTGACCAAACCCGGCCCCCAGGCCCACGTCTCAGAATCCGATAAAAATTACATCAAAAGAATCCTCATCCTCCCACGAGTTCATACATACCAAAAGTACCAAAATCCAACCACAAATGACCCCTCAAATCCCTAAATTTAGGTCTCCAATTCCCAAGCCCTAAAACTCAATTTTGCTACTGATTTTCCCATAGATTTCACGCTTACAATGTTAAAAATCATCATAAAAACAAGTTTAGGGGCCAAAAACCTTACCTCTACGAAACCCTCTCGAATTCTCCCTTGAATTTGCTCTCCAAAGCTTTCTCCCGAATGAAATATGGTGAAAAACCACTCTAAATCGCGAAGGGCCAAATATATATGTTCTGCCCCAGCAAAACCGCATCTGCGGTCACAATTCTTGCACCTGGGGACCCGCACCTGCGATCCCCAGGTGCGTATCTGCGAAACCCACTTAACAGCACCAAGACCGCACCTGCGATCAAAATCTCGCACCTGCGCCAACGGAGGTGCGCCAAATAATCCGCATCTGCGGCTCCAGCCATTTATCCCCTTGGCCGCATCTACGATCCCCCTTTCGCTTCTGCGGGCCCGCACCTGCGGTCACCAAGCCGCAGGTGCAGTTATGACAGGAACTTCATCCCTTCAGTTGCTAATTCCAACTCAAAACCTCCCGTCAACCATCCGAAATTACCCCGAGGCCCTTGGGACCTCAACCAAAAGTACGAGCAAGTCATGTATCACCTTCCAAACTTATACCAATCTTTGAAACACCTAAAACAACATCGAAACATCAAATTCCATTCCGACCCCGATATCAAAATTTCCACTATCAACTGGAAAACGCCAAAAATTTATTTTCGCCAATTCAAGCCTAAATCTACTCCGGACCTCCAAAACTCATTCCGATCACGCTCCTAAGTCCCAAATCACCTCCCAAAGCTATCTGAATTATAAAAACCAAATTCCGAGATTGTTTGCTCACATGTAAACTTACGGTTGACTTTTCCGACTAAAAGACCAACTTAAGAGACTGAGTGTCTCAAACCTTTTCAAAAATCATTCCCAATTCGAACCGACCAACCCGATACCATATAACACAGACGAACAAAGCATAAAGAAGCAGAAATGGGGGAAACGGGGCGGTAAATCATGAAACGAACGGTCGGGTCGTTACAGATAATTGCATGATTTACAACTCATTAACTTAATCACATAATCACAACACAGATATCAGCAAGAAAGAGTCACTAAGCGGTGCCATGGAATGATCCAGGCTGCAATCCTCACGGTGCATGCCCACACGCCCGTCACTTGGCATTCGCGTCACCTCAATATTAATCATAGAACACATAGTTCGGGGTTTCGAACCCTTAGAACCAAGTTTGGAAGCGTTACTTACCTCAAACCAAGCCAAACTCTAGCCCGCGATGCCCTTGCCTCTCGATTCGGCCTCCAAATGCTCCAAATCTAACCAAAATCAGTATATTATCATCAATATACACTAAAGGAATGAAATCCATACGAAAATTATCAAATTAGACCAAAAATCCTGAATTTGGCTCAAACCCGACCCCCGGGCCCACATCTCGGAATCCAATAAAAATTACAAAACCGAAAAACCCATTCGCTCACGAGTCTACCCATATCAAATTCACCAAAATCCAACGTCAAATGGTCATCCAAATCCCAAAAATCCATTCTCCAAATTTTCTTCCATTTTCCCCAATTTTCACCCCAAATTCCCAAATTAAATGATAAGAATCAAGACATAATCATGTAATTTAACCAAAAACAAGTGAAGAACATTTACCCCAATCACTCCTCTGAAAATCCCCTCTAAATTCGCCTTCTCCCGAGCTCTCTAATGAGTTTTGAAATTAAACATTCTGCCCAGACGTTTCCTTCTTCGCGAATGCGACCTCCCTCTCGCGTTCGCGTAGGCCAACTCAGACTGTCTCTCCGCTTTGTTCTTCACGAACGCGACCACTGCTTCGCGAACGCGATGCTTAACCGGCTCACACCTTCGCGAACGCGTAGACCAAGGACCTGGGGTCCCCTACTGCATCACTCCTCTTCGCGAACGCGACTCCACTCACACGTTCGTGATGCACGCTCTGCCTTTCCCTTCGCGTTCGCGTCCTCTCCTTCGCGAACGCGAAGCATAAAATTCACCAACTCAGAAAACACTCTTCGCGAATGCGAGACTCCATACGCGAACGCGATGAATAAACCTTCTGCAACAGAAAACCAGCAAAATCTGCTAACTCTAAAAACTAAGAATTGGTCTGTTAACCACCTGAAACTCACCCGAGGCCCTCGGGACCTCAACCAAACATTCCAACACATCCCATAACATTATTCAAACTTGTCCCAACCTTTGGAACACTCAAAACCATCAGATTCAAGCCTAAGAACTTAGAAACTTTCAAATTCCGCAAACAATGCAAAAACCTATCAAACCACCTCCGAATGACCTGAAATTTTGCGCACACATCACAAATCACACAACGGACCTACTCCAATTTCCAGAATTCCATTCCGACCCCGATATCAAAATTTCCACTGCCGACCAGAAAACGCCAAATTTCCAATTTCGCCAATTCACACCTCAATCTACCACGAACCTCCAAACCACATTCCGAACACGCTCCTAAGCCCAAAATTACCTAACGGAGCTATCCAAACCATCAGAATTCACATCCGAGACCATCTACACATAAGTCAACATCTGGTGGGCTTTTTCCAACTTAAGCTTACTCAAAAGAGACTAAGTATCTCATACCTCTCCAAAACCACTCTGAACCAGAACCAACCAACCAATACCATATAATACAGCTGAACAAGACATAAAGAAGCAGAAATAGGGGAAACGGGGCTGAAATTCATAAAACGAGTGGTCGGGTCGTTACAATCATAGAGCAGAATCAAAACTTGGGGTCCAATTCATAAGTTCGAAGTGGAGGCAAAAAGTGATTCGCGTCGTGCCGCGACGTTAAATCAAATGCTTGTTGGGAGGCAACCCAGCTTTACTGCTTTCCTTTATTATTATTATTATTATTATTATTATTAATTGTATTATTTTTGTAGTGTCGATTCTTGATTTTCTAGGAGCATGGAAACCAAAGTTATTGGAAGGATGCAACAGCAAATCAGATGATTGGAACTAAGTGTGAGGTACCCACGCGAAGGACCAAGCCTGAGAGAAGTTTGAGTACCTCATAAGCTGCTAGTGCTTTGGCATTTGGCCTACCAGGGAGTTTCTTTTACCCTCTTATTAGTATGGTGTGCATTGGGGACAATGCACAATTTTAAGTGTGGGGTGAGGAGATTGTCTGGGTGACTTTCTATGCTATTTTAGTTGTGTTAGTTTAATTGAAATTTTTTAATTATTTTTTAGAAAAACGAAAAATGGACTTTTCTGACGATGGATATCCTAGAGTCTAAAGAAAAAAAAGGATAAAAAGATTTTCTTTGTAGGTAGTGTAGTAATTCCCCCTTGGTTTTTCTTTGTGCCGCGGTTCTTTTCCAAGGGTTTTGTTTGAACCGGGTGTAGTTAGTTTTATTTTTTAGGAGTAGGAGCTAGTGTGAGATGAATTGAAGTGCAGCGATATCTCTTAACTTTGTTATGCCTTGAGAATAGTTAATACTTTGGTTGTGACGCTTAGGCTCAATTTTTGACCCTTGTATAAGTATTTAAATCGTATTATCTTAAATTTGCTTAACTGCTTTGACTAGAGTGTCTTGATAAAAACCAATCCTGAATGAGTTATGTGCCATGTGTGCGTAAGGTTTTGTGCATTTTGTGCGTTGCATTTGATGTATAGAATTTGCCCGTGTGTTTGCAAAGTGAAATAGTAGTTTTGTTCAGTCTTGGAAGTGATATAGGCGTTTCTTTGTTGAGCCAGATATGTATATTTTACCCGCCTAATTGTTATGTATCGTAGATAACCCCTTTGAGCCTGTAATCCTGTTTCTTTGGCAACCACATTACAAGCCTTACCCAATTGTTTGAATTAACCATCTATTTGAACCTTGTCACCTCTCATGAGCACTTGAATTGTGATGATTTATGTAAAAGTTAAAGTGTGGGGTGGTTGGTTTGGCTTTTGAGTGGAACTAATGAAATAAGGAGAAATGTGCATTGTTTTGAAAAAAGTAAGAGTCACTTGAATTGGAAAAAAAACAAAGAAAAAAAATAGTTGTATTGTTGTGAAGAATATTCCTTGTGGTGGTGGCTTTTGATGTAATTGTGCTTAAAGAAGTATGGGGTAATATAAATTGAAGTGAAGGTGGAGTTTTGGTTTGACATACGTATGAGTTTGAATGTTAAAGTATATGTATTAAAGTGCTTAGGGAGGTGTAGTCACTCTTATATCCAAATGTATCCTACCCGACCCGCAGCCCACATTACAACTAATTAAACTCCTACTTGATCCAAAACTGAATGAGCTCGATTAGTAGAGTAGTACACTACGGGCAAGCCTATGGAGCATCTTTTGTAGCATATGAATGTTATTTCTGAGAGCGAGTGAATTCTTTCTATCTTGAGTTCCTAATTGTTCTTAAATTTTATTGTGTGTGGAACTACTCACTTTTGTTGAGTGAGGGCACGTGATTCATGATGGAAAAAGGTTGGGGGGGGGGGGGGGGGGTTTTAGCCGTACGATTTTCATAATGTAGTAATTTGAGTAGCTTTGAACAGTTCGAAGTTGGGGGGGGGGTTTTGGCCTACATTTTCATAATGTGAATTTATGAGCTTTGAACATCGAATTGGAGTCGCATTTGAATGAAACTAGTGATCACGCCCAACTATACCATATAAAAAGGACTAAGCGGTCGTTGCAAATATAATCCGGCTTACAAGTCTAGAGTCGAATCCCACAGTGAACTAAGGCTTAGCTACAGTTGTTCAATATCGCTAAGAAGACAAGCTCGAACAATTCCTAACTTATAGAAATTAAGATTCTTGTGTTTAACTAATTAACTAACAAATTAAATTAGTAGATTAACAACTAGGGATACTAAGGGTTGGAGAAAAGATTAAGGAGGTCTAGAGTTATGCTTTCCCCTATTGTCGGAATCCTTCCCGCTACGTCTTCTATAATTTCGCCTAAGTATTCCCTAACGATCATGAGCACTCTGAGTGTTGTGATTCTCTCCCGAGTAACTACCACAATTTACTAGACATATTCTCCCGGATTATGCTATACGGCTCACTCGGATCGCACCAAGGTTTCGTTATCCCTAATCCCACCCTTAAACCCTCTGTATTGATCCCTCATATATGTTAGGAGTGATTTTGTTCAACAATTACCTAAATATGCACTCTCTCCCGAGTAATACACACTAAATAGGCACAGTTGATTGAGAGCTCTTCAACCAACCACAATAATAACGTAGTTGAACAAATAGAGAAAATACTACATCAAATCTATATTAACGTAACAGGAAAATCATCCTCCAATAGGTTCCATCAAAACCCTAGATAACAAATTAGCTACTCATAATAGTATGCATAACTACAATACTAGAATTCATAACCAATAATGGAAATAGGAAGAAGGAAGTGAAAAACTCGTAGAAGAATCCTCCGCCTTGCTCCTAGTGTGTTCTTGCCTCCTAAGGTCGAATCCCTGGTCTCCTTAGCCTCCTTGGGTCTAAATTATGTCAAAAGTGACGTTTTTTAGGTCTATTTATATGTGTAGGAAAAGACCTAAACGTGTAGGCCATGTCCTAGTCAAGCCGGGAAACAAATTAAGTCTTCAAAACTCGGACTGGACCTGGCCTTTGGCTGGCCTCGCCAGCCTCAGCCTGGCCTTTGGCTGGCCTCGCCAGGCTAAAGCCTGGTTCAGCCTGGCCTTTGGTTGGCCTCGCCAAGCTAAAGCCTGGTTGAGCTGGATTTTGCCTGGCCTCTCATTTTCAGCGTTCTCGAGCACACTTTCAACGTTTAAGTATCCCTTTTGCTCTACTTTCATCTCCAATTCACCTACACATAAAATAGACTCCACTACGCGCAAATAAAGTGTAATTTATCATTAAAGCATATAAAATGCAAGGCAAATAATGTACGAAACTATGGAATTATAGCCACACATCAATACCCCACGCTTAAACATTGCTCGTCCTCGAGCAATCAAACTACACTTTTAGACACGACCTTTTTAAGCAATTCTCCTAACTCATCACACCAAGAATCTTTAAAATAGACTAAGCACAAGGGTGTAACATCTCCACCTCAAGATTTGACTCGCAAGTACCATTCATTATTCACCACCCACTCACTTACTCTGTAACATAGAGGTTAATGACATTATTTCTCTTTAAATTCATCAACCAATTGCTAAAAAATGAAGATGCATTCATGAAATGTAATCAAAACCGAGTGTAGAATACTTACCCCAATCCTTGTGATGAAGATTGCTCCAAAAATTGCCTCAATCCGAGCTTGGAAATGTTAAACTAAAGCCAAAATCGCGGACCCTTGTATTTATCATTCTGCCCAGCACTTTCGCATTTGCGACACATTAGCCGCTTCTGCGACATAACATCCGCTTCTGCGGAATCAGTTGAGAACTCGACCCTAGCACCTGCGGACAAAATATCCGTTTCTACGACATCGTGGTGCGGGCCACCCTCTGCACCCGTGTAATACCTCGCTCCTGCGCTCCTGCGCTCCATCACTCCGCACCTGCGCATCCGCATATGCGCCCAAACCTCCGCTTCTGTGGTCTTCCTCACCCAGCACTCACCTCGCCTCTGCGACTCCTTTGTCGCTTCTGCGGCCATCGACCTGTGCAAACCAGCCGCAGGTGCAGCCACACCAGAACCAGCAGCAACCAACAATAATAACATGAAGAAAAATGATCGAAAATCAATCCGAAACACGCTCGAGCCCCTCAGGACCCCGTCCAAGTATACCAACAAGTCCCATAACATAACATGGACCTACTCGAGGGCTCAAAACACACGTAAAAACATTGAGATGACGAATCGCACCTAAATTCAAACTGATGAACATTGAACTTTTCAACTTCCATAACTCGTGCCGAAACATAGCAAACCAACTCGGAATGAACTCAGCTTTTGCACACAAGTCCCAAATGACATAACGAAGCTATTCCAATTCCCGGAACCACAATCCAAACCCGATATCCACAAAGTCAACACTCGGTTAAACTTGTGAACTTTCCAAACCTTCAAAGTTCCAATTTTGGCCAATTTGTGCCGAAACCTTCTAGAAACATCCAAATGCAAATCCGAGCATACGTCCGAGTCCAAAATCACCATCCGGAACTAACGGAACCATCAAAACTTCGTTTCGGGGTCAAATTCATAAAAAGTCAAACTTGGTCAACTCTTTTAACTTAAAACTTAAACAATGAAATTCAGTCTTCCAAATCGATTCCGAATAACCTGAAAACCAAACCGACGATTCACATAAGTCATAATACATCATACAGAGCTACTCATGCCCGTAAACTACCGAGCAAAGTGCAAATACTCAAAACGATCGATCGGGTCGTTACAACCTATTAATAATAGGAGTTTGGATGCAAGGGCGACTCTAGGGTAAGGCAAGTGAAGCCCTTGCCTTAGGCCCCCAAATAATTAAGGCCCCAAAAATAAGAAGCACTATTATATTATTATATAATATATATACTCCATAATTTATATTTATATAATTATTAATAAAAAAAATTAAAATTTTAATAATTTTTAACATTTGGTAGACGTAAGATTGAGTGAGTTAATTAGATATATTTTTCTCACTAAATTAAATAATATATTTACCTTCTCATCAATTTTATTTTTCTTTCTTTATGTATAGTCTTTTTTCATGGTTCTTACGATTTTACTTTCTAATAACTCCAATTCTCTAAATTAACTATTTCTTTTTGTCACATTTGATTGATCCACACACCAAAAAAATAAGTTCTTTTGTGTCTCATCTTTTTTAACTAAGAAATCCCCGAGGCAAATGTCGCAAGGTTCAAAACATGATGAATAATGGGCTCACCTTTACCATTGTCACTTAAGGGAAGAATCCAATACCATATGACGCACGCCTAACTCATACATCATGAGTTGCGCTCTCACCACTATATCAAAGTCATGTAGGTTTTTCTTTTTTGTGTCTCAATATTATATGAATTTTATAAAAGACGTTTCAGGGTCTTTTTGATATATTTTGGTTTAGGCCACTAGTTTTGTTGAGCTGCCCCTCATTGACAATCAACAATTATTTACAGACTGTTGCCCCAATTATTTACCCGACCGGTCGTTTTGAGCATTTGTACTTCGCTCGTCAGTTCTCGGGCATGACTAGCCCCGTATGATGTATTTTGACTTATGTAAATCGTCGGTTTTGGTTTTCAGGTTAATCGGAATAGATATGGAAGAATGATTCTCAACTTGAAGCTTTAAATTTGAAAGGTTTGACCAAGTTTTGACTTTTTAGTATTCAATCTCGGATTTGGATTTTTATGATTTGGTTAGCTCCGTTAGACGATTTTGGACTTGGGAGCGCGTCCGGAATGTGATTTGGAGGTCCGTGGTAGATTTATGCTCGAATTGGCGAAATTAGAAATTTGGCGTTTTCCGGTCGGCAGTGGAAATCTTGATATCGGGGTCGAAATGGAATTCCTAAAATTGGAGTAGGTCCGTTGTGTCATTTGTGACGTGTGTGCAAAATTTCAGGTCATTCGGATGAGGTTTGATAGGTTTTGGTATCGTTTGCGGAATTCAGAAGTTTGGAAATCCTTAGGCTTGAATCCGAGGGTGATTTGGTGTTTTGATGTTGTTTTGAGTATTTCGAAGGTTGGAATAAGTTTGAATGGTGATATGTGACTTTTTGGCATATTTGGTTGAGGTCCCGAGGGCCTCGGGATGGATTTGGGTGGTTGACGGAAAGTTTGACTTTGAGCTAGTGCTGTTGATTTTTGCTGCTTCTGTCATTTCCGCACCTATGGATTGGGGACCGCAGGTGCGAGGCCGCAGGTGCGCTAGGAGGACCGCAGATACGGAAATGGAAGGCCAGGGCTGGACCACTGATGCGAAGGACTGGCCGCATCTGTGAGGTCGCAGGTGCGATTTAGGGGTCGCAGATGCGGATATGGTGTAGTAAGTGATTTCCGCACCTGCGAGGGAAATTCCGCAGGTGCGGTGCCACATAAGCGTGAATTAGATCGCAGGTGCGGTTTTGCTGGACAGAAAACCCCAGCTCGAGGTTTGTTCTTCATTTTTCGATTTTGGGCTTGAGGAACTCGGGAGAGAGGCGATTTTTCGAGGGAATTGAAGGAGCAACGTTGGGGGGTAAGTGATTCTAACCCATAATGGTTTAAATTTCATGAATCTATGATTTTATTCATCATTTAACGGAGAAGTTGAGCTAGAAATTTGGGAATTTAGCTTGGATATTGGAGAGCGGATTTTGAGGATTTGAGCGACCAAATGAGGTTCGATTTTGATGGTTTTTGTATGTATAGACTCGGGAGTGAAAGGAGTTTCTAGTTTTGCGATTTTTGTTGGATTCTGAGACGTGGGCCCGGGGGCCATGTTGGTCTTGATGTTGTGAGATGGTTGTATTAGATACTCATGACTAGTGACACCCCGATGTCGGGCTTTCTTTCCGCACTGTTGTCTTTGTTTTAAACACTTTATAAAGGTTTAGTGTTAAAAAGCTTTGATTTTATCCTAAGAATGAAAATATTCATTGGTTTTGGGATTGTGTCGGCTGGCCTAGTTCCATGATAGGCACCATCGACCGGGTTAATTTTGGGTCGTGACAGTACCTTCTCAATATTTAGCCCTGATGGTGTATGAAGCATTTCAATGTATATTCCGCACTCATGGCTTTTAACATCATTTTGAAACCAAATATAGGCTATTTGGCTTCAATGTAACGATGGAACATGAAAAAGAATTTATAAAGTTTGAAATCAATTTATAATTAAAACAATTTCTTCAATTTATAAAAGTCATGTTAGACTTTTATATTCATGACATATTCCTGCCTAATTGAGGTGTCTACTTGATTAGTAGCAAAATTAATGTGGAGCAATTCGAACTAAGTTTAAGGAGCTACCTATATATTTGGCCTAATATACATTAATTGATTTGATATAAGGGCTGAATACTGTGATAACCTCTCAAATTTGTGAAAATAACACAGGGTAACCAGTTTTCAGACTGGTAATCGAAAAATAGCCAGCATTTTCAAAGTCATTGAAAAATAGCTACTGTTCTCCTGAAACACAGAATGTTCCAGCATAATATGTGGAATTGTGGAGCTCCTTCGTTAAACTTCCCGCATGGAACTCCTGCACTATGAAATTCCAGCAAATCATGCTAGAAGCTCATATATAAAAATGCGAACCGCAACATCTTATGTTGGAATATTTCCGAAAAAGTGGCTAAACTTTAATTACTTTTAAAACTATGACTATTTTTCAATTACCAGTTATAAATATAGCTATTGTTTATTTTTTCCCCTCAAATACTTTTCTATAGACTATCATAAAACGTAATCTCCCGCTGTCTTCTAAAAAAGTAAAAATAAACGTAAAAAACAAAAGTAGATATTAGCGCTGTTTACATATGAAAAAAATAGAAAATACAAAAGTGTCAATATAATAAAATTATAAAATTAATATACAGTAAACAGAGCCCTCAATTTGGGATCAATTCTAGGGTTTCTTCACACACACACACACAATAATAATGTCTACGAACGGGAAATTAATGCCGAATTTGGACCAAAACAGCACAAAGCTCCTTAATTTAACCGTTCTTCAGCGTATCGATCCGTTCGTTGAAGAAATATTAATCACTGCAGCTCATGTTACTTTCTACGCATTCAATATCGATAATAGCCAATGGGTATATTCATCCTTTTTCTCCTAAAAAAATCGCATCTTTTATTTGTATTATTCATTTTCTCTTAAAAAATTGCATATTTATTAGTTTTAAAGAGTTTTTCTAATTTAATTCGCTAAAAAGGTTAATTTTGTTAGTATTAGAATGAAATGGGTCTGAATTATTAGTAGATAATTAGTTTGGTATTGAGGGTAGTTTATTGATTGATTACTTGATTAACATGTGTTTGAGCAGTTATTATTGCAGTACTGATGTTGTGTGTGTGTGTGTTTTTTTGTTTTTGCAGAGTCGAAAGGATGTGGAAGGATCTTTGTTTGTTGTGAAGAGGTAAGTAATTATGCGTTTTTGGAGTTGTAATTCTGTTAGTTTTTTTTCCTGACCTGTTTTAGGATTCTTTATCTACATAATATTGGCCTGAAATGAGTTTAAATGGAATAACGTGGTCAGCAGTCAGGATTCATATAGCCAATCCCAACTTGTTTGGGAGTAAGGCGTAATTGTTGTTTTAGACTTTTGATTAATTAGAACCTTTTTGAGGTGGATCATGTTCTTTTTGTTCAAAAGATTTTAGATATAATATGGTCAGTAATATGTACTTCAGAGGGATAAATGTGAGCTTTAAAGAAGCTGCAATTTTATAGAAATAATTTGCCTTAATAGTCAAATGATATACCAGTATTGAGATTAAGATGAGTTCAATAGAGCGAAAAAAATTTAGAAGATTCAGATAGCCGACCCTAACTGGCTTGAGATTGAGACAGAAGTTGATTAATTGAGTAAAATTTTTCTTTTTTTTTTTTTTTTTTTTTTTTTTTTTTTTTATAACGGCGTTGTTTGGGCCAGCTTACGCGCATCTTGACTTTTCTATTGGGTACCTGCTACCTCCCGAGTCCCACCAACACAGGTACCGGGTAACTCTATCCACTAAGTATTAGGCAGATGAGAAGAAATCACCTAGGTTTTTTTTGCCTCCACTGGGATTTGATCCCGAGACATCATGGTTGCCTCCCATTTCATTTACCACTAGGACACACCCTTGGGTGCAAAATAAAGTAGGCACTAGCACTGAATGGGGTCTCAAATTGATTGAAAGTTTCTAGATTTAATGCATTCTTCTTCTTCATGAGTTGATCTGTATGGTGCGGCTCTTTGAGATATTTATTATTTCTATTTTGGGGTATTACAGGAGTGCTCAACCTCGGTTTCAGTTCATTGTTATGAACCGCAGAAATACGGGTAAGTTACTTGTTTTCTGTTCTAAAACTTTCTGCTTGGGCTGATCTTTGACGGAACTTTTGCAAGGTTGTTTGATCATTGATGCTTTAGGTTCTCCGTCATAATTACCTAGATGTTTGACATTTTTCCGCTGGACTAGGAAAACATACATTCTATGGCTAGTTTTTGTGTTTGTTTTCTTTTTCCTTGTGGAAAAAAGTGCATGAAGTAGTAGCTCATGGCTGACTGACTATTTGATGTGAACAACATAGAACCATATTAACATAATTCGTGAAGTATGTCATCTTGTTGATGAATCTCAAGGGGGTGTAAGTTATTTTTGGAGGATCCTGAACTAGTAAACTTGACTTCAACTCATGTCAAGAGATAGTAATAAAGTAGTCCTCATTTGCAGGAAAATACTGGAATGGCAATTGATGGTGATCTCTTAGAGTCAATGTGGACTTAGTTAATAACAAAGCACAATGGAAGCAGAGGATCTACATAGGTGATACCAATTAGTTAGCATTAAGACTTAATTGATGTTGCTACACTAACTTAGGAATGGTGTTTGCTAAGAGTCTTTCAGGTTAGGAGCTTGTACATTCGTGTCGGCACTGTAACATTTAAGAATTTTCTAGTTTTAGGGAATTCCCAGTACTGAAATATCCACTTCCAATTTTAAAGAGAAGGTTTGGAAACATATTTATTCTGATTCAGACGGAGAGATGCATTTGAGTACCGATGTTTATCATGCATCTGAATTTACATACGGTAAGGAATGGAGTGGACCTAAATAAAGCGGAATGGAAACAAAGGACTCATATAACTGACCCAACTAATACGGGATCGAGGGCAGTTAATTGATTGACTGAATCGGTTTAAGCGAATTGGACTATTGCACAGAAGCAAGGGTATAACTATTATAATTTATAGAAGTTTTCCAGACAATTGGTGATGTCCCAAAAGATAAGTGGCTCATACATTTTTGTGACACGATAAAGTAAAAAACTTTGATTTTTCTTAAGAATTATTATAATGGAGACACATATTGTGTCCTTGCATTCGTGATTGAACATGATAGAAAATCGGCTTAATATCGAATTTTGAATTGTTTTTTAATGGTGTATCAAATCTTGAATTGTTTGAGTGCTTTTTTTCTTCACTTGATAGTTAACTGTAAATATGAAGAAATTTGATCAACCCCTTTGTTTGAAGTTAGTAGGATTTCAGCACTAATTTAAAAAAGAATGCTTACAAAACGGAAAAAGGATAAAAAGAGAAGTGACTTTCTTGGGAAAAATTGAACATTGAAAGACTGAAAATCACTCCTGAAATTTTTATTTTGCAAGAAAATTAAAAGGATGAAACAAGGAGGAGGAAATGCCTAAAATAAAGACTAGTGTTGAGTTGTCCCACATCGGTGGGAGTTGAGGTCCTTGATCTCCTTATATGGCTTGGGCAATCCTCACCTCACAAGCTAGCTTCTGGGTTTGGGTTAGGCCCAATGTCCATTCCTATCATGGTATCAGAGCCAGGCCCATCCCAATTATTGTTACCGATGTTGGGCCCCCATTTATGTTGTCCACGCTCCAGAGGCCTGGGCGTGAGGGAGGGGGGGTGTTGAGTTGTCCCACATCGGTGGGAGTTGAGGTCCTTGGTCTCCTTATATGGCTTGGGCAATCCTCACCTCACAAGCTAGCTTTTGGGGTTGAGTTAGGCCCAATGTCCATTCTTATCAACTAGTTACCCTACAAAAAGGTACAAAGAGGGTTGGAAGCTCATTCCTTGAGCAGGTGAGGAAGTAAAATTCTAATGTAGACAGTAACCTTTCCTGTACACTGATAAAGGCTGTCCCTTAAAGCATCTGGTAAGTAAGTCATCTCTCTTAAGCATATTAACCATATCTCTGGTCAAGAATGAACTTGTGTTTTGAGATTGTAAATAAAGTGTTTAGTTTGCATGTTGAAAAATTACTAGATTCTTTTGACCTTAAATGTGAAATAAACATATTCTGTCAACTGAACTAAAAGACTGAGTAATCATGACTAGTCTTTTGTTTATTGTCATGTCCCAGGACTTCTAGAGAGAAATGAGAGATTTATTGATTCTCAAACCCCCTTTTTTCTTGTTAATTATGGCGTTGGAGTAAGGAGTTCATCTCTAAGTTTTTATCGTAGATATTGTGGTTATTCTATTCGTAACTAGTGATTCTGTCTTTTTTTGATCGGGTAAGGTAACAAAATAAGACTAGTGATTCTGTCTTGGTATTCAAACAGTGATCTCCAATCTTTGTCCAGTGAATGTACTTGTCAAAAAAAAAAATTACCTTATCAAAAAAAAATGTACTTGTCAAAAAAAATAAAAAAACATCTCCAGTCAATGTGATATAATTGGACTTTTTGAGGGTATAAAGTAGGACATTCAGAAATTGGAGGCTGAATCCCTTGCATTTAACCTGTCTTTTAGGTCAATCAAGTTTAGTTACTTAAATGGTGCTTTCCCCTTTTTCTGGATGACAGTCAATTGTCTATAGAGAACCCCCATTAGAGTTGCCCAGCAAAACTAGCTATCGACTAGGATTCCCTGAGTACCATGAAATTGGCAGATCTTTATTTTATGAAAGATGTCAATATACTTAATTTGTATCAAAAGTTTGTTTTTACCTCCGTAAATTTAGTGTTTTAGACATTGATTTTTTAAAAAAAAATTATTGTTTGATACTTAAATAAAGCTATTGACATGAAATCCATGTTGCTCATAAGTGGGTATAGAAAGTTAAGATTTTGCTCTCTATATGAGCATTTATGTTTAGTTCCTTTGTTTTAAAGATATGACTTTATTCCTACAAGCAGATAATTTGGTGGAGGATCTCTTGGGTGATTTTGAGTTCGAGGTCCAGGTCCCATATTTATTATATCGAAATCCTTCCCAAGAAGTAAATGGGATATGGTTTTATAATTCACGTGAATGTGAAGAAGTTGCAAATCTCTTTAACAGGTAACCTTTTCAATCCCGTTTTCCCCTCCATAAATCATTCTTTTCTAATCTCCCGCATTTCCACTCTCCTCGCCCCCTTTTTCTGTGTGTGGGTATGCTTAGCTCCCCCCAGTATTCATTGTGCTAATTCTATGTCAGAAACTACATTTGCATAATATGGCTTTTTTAGGACTCAATTGTTTATGCAGTCAATCTTTTGAAGTATGTGCTTGTAATCTAAATTATGCATGCGATTATGCAATAGAATTCACTAGTTTTGCTGCCTATAGGTTGGACCCGTCTTGAACCTCAGTCTATACCATCTGAAATTGTTTTAGTGAATGGCCTAAAGATTAGCAGAATGGTATGTTCGGCCTAGTCATTGTTTTGGTAGGTGAATGATTAGATGATTTCCAATTTAAAGTTGCAGCTTTGTTTTCGTTGTCTTTTTCCTGGTTAGTAAAGAGAAACTGTTTTACTTTGGCTTGGGGATGTTCTTCTTTTTATTTCCGAGGCACCTAATATGTTATAGTACTCTGGCTTGGGGACATTCTTCTTTTACATTCCAAAACACCTCCAACTCCTTGCCCTCAGGGCTTTGGTCTAGTTGTAAGAGCGGAACACATTATGTATGGGTGGGGGCACGTCATGGTTCGAACCGTGCCGCTGACAAAAGTCTGGTATTTAAGTGGAGAAAGGTAGATGGTGGGCCCATTATCCACCAAGTTTCGAACCGTGTGCCACTGACTCTTGGGGATTTCCCAATTTCAAAAGTTGAAATACCTCCAACTCTTCTCTTACCTTACTACCCACTGTATGTTAACTGAAATGGTTCCCTAGATCTTCTCACATTTTCAAATAAGTTTCTCTTAGAGCGATTGAGAAGTTGAGTAATGTTTTTGTGAACTTGAGACTTTTAGGCAGAGGCGTCTATTAACAGGGAAAAAAGAAAAAAAACTTTTAGGTAGAGATTCAAGTTTGTCAATGCAAAACTTCCTCATCATACCTTCCCACTTATCTATTTATCACCTCAATGAGAAATGAAAGGATCAGACAGGTGTTTTGGTTGTTCTGCGCAATGATTTCCATGTCAATCTTATCTTGCCTTTTCTTTTCCATATGTATCCTATTATGCCTGATAATCAGTTTCGACTTTTACTGGTGGTCAGGATATTGAGTGCTTATTCCAAGGTGCCTACCAAGTTCAAACTACCATCAAACAAGAGGTATTCCATTTCATATTTATAAAAATCATAATATATTTGTTGATCAAAATGATAGATTCTCTTTGACTGTTAAAACACTCAATTTTGTACAGTTCAGCGTTGGTCTATTTCTTGACTTATGTTTCATATATAGTAGTTTAGCTTGACATTTAACAAGTTTTTGGTCTTCCCTTTGTTTGCTAATCTTGAACTGCACTATGACTGAGAGAGCATAATAAACTGCCTTCCTAAAGAACCTGGTCAACAAGATACTATTTGAATTTTCAGGGGTCGAATAGTTGAGATTCAAATGCTGTTAAAATTATTGTTGATGCTACTAGATATGATCGAAATCTATGTGCTCAGAATGATTTTGACAGCAGAGCTGTGAAAGAAAGTTATCGTGGCGCCACCTGATCTGAGCAGGATAACATTGGTATCTGATGTGAAACTACGCTTTTAGTGAAATGCAAGTGGTGCTGAATGGGCCTTTGAATTGTTCGGTCTTCTGTATATTGTTTGAATAGGGTTGGTCCTAGCCCTACCATGGGTGCTTCTTATAAACCAACTTGCTCATAAAACCTAAGCTATATGCATGGTGAAAGTGACTGCAAAAAGCTAATGAGACATTACTTTGTGAGAAGTGAAAGCTTTTAGTTGCAAACAAGCTGCATGGTCTTTGGAGGGGTGAATAATTTGGTGGGTCAGTTTACCTATTTAGCTAGTTGCTCAAAATATTATATTGACTGAAAAAAAGCAATTGCAACTGAGTGGCTTCTGAGAGGAACTTTTGATTTTGTGCAACTGAGTGGTTTACCTATTTAGCTAGTTGCTCAACATATTATGTTGACTGAAAAAAAGCAATTGCAACTGAGTGGCTTCTGAGAGGAACTTTTGATTTTGTGCAACTTAATACAGTGAATTTGAGGAGCTGGAAGCATCTCCAAGCATGTCGGTAATTGATGGTCCCCTGGAGCCATCTTCATCTACTACATCGAATACTGCGGATGTCCCAGATGATCGTTCTTTTGTGAATTTCTTCAGTGTATGCTCTTTCTTTCCCTTCTATTTGCTCTTTTTTCCTTTTTTCTCCCACATAATGTGGCTGTTATGCAGTGTTTGTCTTACAGAAAATAGTGTCTTTTTCATGTGTCAGTTCTTTTGAAGATCTGGAATAACTGTCCTTTTTTTTTGTTGGGTAAATAAAGAATTTTATTACCAATTGTGAATATGTACAGCTCAAGGAGTAAAGAAAAAACCAGCAAAAAATTAGGAACTGGACAGAAAGTTCCAGTTCCATATCATCGTCTCTCAACAGCATAAACTCCATATCACCAAACCTAACTACTCAGGGATAAAAATTGTAGTTCAGCAGCATCGTATCTAAGTGAGGTTTCCTGCTTGCTCTGTAGAAGACATCTTGAACAATCACCCTAGTAATAACAGGAGTCCGAAACTTAAATAGTGCCCTTTTGGGCACAAAATACCTTTCTACTATTAAAAAAAAAAGTTACATAAGTACATAAAATGCAGTATAATACTGCATTTCACTTTAACGGAAAGTTAGCCGTTAAAGTTAAACGCAGTACTATACTGCGTATTATTTAAAAAATAATTTTTTTTAGGAAAATGCTGCGTTTCCCTTAAACGCATTATCGTACTGCGTTTTCCTATAATAAAATATAGGGCCCCTTCTTCTTTCCCAGGATAACAACAGTCACTCTTCCATTTTTAAAAAACTCCCCACTCACTNATAGAGACTTATGACGTAGTAAAATGTAGAGCCTTTTAGCGTAGTAAAATATAGAGCCTTTTAGTGTAGTATAATATAGAGCCTTTAGCGTATAGTCTCTGTAGTTTAAGTATGTACTAACTACAAACTCTATCCAATTACACTCTACCAAATTAATTATTTAATTTATAAAAATAAACTTACAAAACTAACAAATTAATATATGTTGTCAAATTAATTCAAATATCGAGCTTGGAACCCATAGATAATTACTTAGTCCAATTATAAGAATAATTATTTAATTCATTAAACTAACAAAATTCTAAAAATGTTGAAATTGATACACATAATAATTAAGGATAACTTGGTGCTACCGGGCCTCAAATATCGAGCCTGGAACCCATAGATAATTACTCAGTCCAACAATAAAAATAATTATTTAATTCATTAAACTAACAAAATTCTAAAAATGTTGAAATTGACACACATAATAATTAAGGATAACTTGGTGCTACCGGGCCTCAAATATCGAGCCTGGAACCCATAGATAATTACTCAGTCCAATTATAAAAATAATTATTTAATTCATTAAACTAACAAAATTCTAAAAACGTTGAAATTGACACACATAATAATTAAGGATAACTTGGTGCTACCGGGCCTCAAATATCGAGCCTGGAACCCATAGATAATTACTCAGTCTAATTATAAAAATAATTATTTAATTCATTAAACTAA
The DNA here is from genome assembly GCF_001879085.1 of Nicotiana attenuata. Classification (NCBI taxonomy): domain Eukaryota; kingdom Viridiplantae; phylum Streptophyta; class Magnoliopsida; order Solanales; family Solanaceae; genus Nicotiana; species Nicotiana attenuata. The sequence goes on along the minus strand of NW_017673055.1, from coordinate 65,239 downwards.
CAAAATTCTAAAAATGTTAAAATTGACACACATAATAATTAAGGATAACTTGGTGCTACTGGGCCTCAAATATCGAGCCTGGAACCCATAGATAATTACTCAGTCCAATTATAAAAATAATTATTTAATTCATTAAACTAACACACACAAATAATTTTGTTTAAATTATAGTAGACGACATGGACTTGCCGCCTGCGCATCCTGGACCAGCCGAGGATCAGCTATTAGTGTTGCAGGGCGACCATAGGTCCTCCTTTGTATGGGAGGGACATCTTTCGGATCAGCCTCTCCGCGCCAGGAGACCTGACGATTTGTGAGAGTTCTTGAGGCAGCATCATTTCTATGCCCGCGTAGTCGCGCGCCTACAGGCTACGGGCTTCTTTACGATTTTGCAGATTGAGCGGATGCAGCTTGATTGGTCTCTCATCACGGCCTTGGTAGAGCGGTGGCGACCGGAGACGCACACTTTTCACTTGCCCACTGGAGAGGCCACCATCACGCTTGAGGATGTTCAGGTTTGGTTTTGTATGGGCTGAGCGTAGATGGACGGGCCGTTGCACTGCCCCAGTAAATGAGATCCATGACGCGTGCCCAGTATTTGGATTTGATGGGGCAGTATGCTGGTTACAGACCTCAGGGTGACGCTGTGCAGAGAGGGGGCAGTCGCGTTTCTTTGTCAGCTATCAGAGACCATATGGCGTTTTTGCACCCAGACATTACCGGCGTGACACAGGATCTCCATATTGAGCGGTACACGAGGTTGGCGCTGCTCCTGCTTTTTGGGGGTGTCTTGTTCCCGAACACTTCGGGAAGTCTAGTGAGTATGCACTTTCTGCATCATCTGCAGCAGCTAGATGATTTACCCCTGTACAGCTGGGGTGCTGCTGTTCTAGCGTACCTATACGGGAGTATGTGCCGGGCGAGCATGCTTTGCCAGGTGGACATATGTGGTTTTCTGCCCCTTCTACAGGTGACAACATTTTCGAATACTCTTTTTATTACTCCGAATTCTATATGGTCGAAATGACTCTTAAATTTTACGTCAACCTTTTATCTTAGGTTTGGGCCTGGCAGCGGATCATGCCGTTGCAGCCACCTCTACCACCACTAGAGCCGGGTGAGGCTTATCCGTTTCTCCCTCTAGCTACTAGGTGGGTTCTCCGGCGTGGGAACTACCGAGGGACTGATGCTCATCATAATCTCCCCCTTGTCAGGGATGTGTTAGATATGCTAGTGGCCGGACAGGTAAATATGTACCTACATTTGTTATAAATTGAGTTGTGTTGCGCCTTCTCACATTTATGTTATAAATTGATAGGCAACACTGTATTGCCTATCAATATAGTTGGTTGCTCCTAAACCAACTTGTTGAAAGCACTTCAAGGCATGTGCGCACGGCATGTGGTAGATGGTCCATTTCCCACATGAACACAACCTTCTGGCTTCATTCACCGTCTGTAGGTTATTCCCACGGTGTCCGCGGATAGCGGTCTTAACTTCAAAAACACCCCGGTCGTGATCGTACTGTAAAAATGAATGCCAATGTGCTCGCCTCCTGTACCTTTCAAATCTTCTCATCGGTATTGACATAAATTGAACACCCCTGTCCATCAATGCCGATGAAGCTCCATGCCTTTGAACTAACCTCTCCGCACTCTGTTTGAATGTCATGCGGACCATGGCAGTGACAGGCAATCCACGGGCAGACTTCAACAAGCCGTTGAATGACTCCGACACATTTGTAGTCAGGGCTCCCCATCGTCTGCCGCCATCTGCATGCAATGTCCACATGTGAAACTCATGTCCCATCATCCAAGTATATGCTCGTTGATCAATCTGCCAGATCGCTTCCATGCGCCTCATGAATTTGCACTGCTAGTGCTCAGTTGCGGCCATCCACATTTAGTCATGCAAGGCCTTGTCAGGATATTTCTTCTGGAAATTGGCCTTCAGGTGCCTCACACAGTAACGGTGGTATGCATAGGGTTCCTGCCATTCAGGCAAGTGCCGCACAGAACTTAAAATACCACCATGTCGATCAGATATTAGACAAATACCTGAACGCTGTTTAACAACGTGCTGTTTCAAGTGGTTCAAAAAAGCGTCCACGTCTCTTCGCTTTCGTTGGCACAAATGGCAAAGGCTAGTGGAAATATTTGTCCGTTGGCATCTACTGCAACTGCAATCAAAAGCTTAATATCATACTTTCCATAGACGTGAGTACCGTCTATGGAAATTACAGGACGACAATGCACAAAACCATCAATTGCTGGTTTAAATGACCAGAACACATAGTTGAAAATATATTCGGGTCAGTCCGGACTCCGCTCACGCCTCCATTCAACAACAGTCCCGGGGTTAAAGTGTTGCAGTTCAGCCATGTACCTGGGCAGAGATGAAAAAGACTTATCCCAGTCGCCATAAATAAGTTTAAAGGCACGTTTGCGACCGAGACATGCCTTTCTTTTGGTTATAGTACAACCATACTCCTGGTGGACGGCTGTAATACACTCTTTAATCTTGACCATATAGAATTCGGAGTAATGAACAGAGTATTCGAAAATGTTGTCACCTATAGAAGGGGCAGAAAACCACATATGTCCACCTGGCAAAGCATGCTCGCCCGGCACATACTCCGGTACAGGTATGCTAGAACAGCAGCACCCCAGCTGTACAGGGGTAAATCATCTAGCTGCTACAGATGATGCAGAAAGCGCATACTAACTAGACTTCTCGAAGTGTTCGGGAACAAGACACCCCCAAAAAGCAGGAGCAGCGCCAACCTCATGTACCGCTCAATATGGAGATCCTCTGTCTCGCCGGTAATGTCTGGGTGCAAAAACGCCATATGGTCTCTGATAGCTGACAAAGAAACGCGACTGCCCCCTCTCTGTACAACGTCACCCTGAGGTCTGTAACCAGTATACTGCCCCATCAAATCCAAATACTGGGCACGCGTCATGGATCTCATGTACTGGGGCAGTGCAACGACCCGTCCATCTATGCGCAGCCCATACAAAACCTGAACATCCTCAAGCGTGATGGTGGCCTCTCCAGTGGGCAAGTGAAAAGTGTGCGTCTCCGGTCGCCACCGCTCTACTAAAGCCGTGATGAGAGACCAATCAAGTTGCATCCGCCCAATCTGCAAAATCGTAAAGAAGCCCGTAGCCTGTAGGCACGCGACTACGCGGGCATGAAAATGATGCTGCCTCAAGAACTCCCACAAATCGTCAGGTCTCCTTGGGGGGGGGGGGGNTGGTAGACGCTGCCTGCTAGCACCATCCTGTATAATTCAGCATTGCAGTTCTTACCATTGTAATAAGTTATAGCCCAGGCAAGCTCTTCATTCCAACTCAGTCCTTGTCTCTGTATGCCCTGCCAACCGGACATCTTTTTCCCATATCTCAGCAGCAATTAACACTTGAAAAACAAGTGTTGAAATACGTTTTCATTATGTTTGATTGACATAAGGGGCAAATCTGGTGCAAGACTATGCCCCATTCGGCCAGCCTATCCCTTGTATACAATCTCCCATGTGCAGCTAGCCTTAGAATAAATATCCATTTAGGAGTCTACCTAAAATTATACATATTAATCTTCTCCAGGGAACCTTTTCAAAATCACCTCTGAGCTTCTTATATATTTTCCTGATAGAGAAGTGCTCCATAGAGAGAAATTCATTTATTGTGAGCCCACCTTGGTCTAGGTACTTTCCAGCCTTGACAATCTTTTGAAGACACCACGATGCTTCCTTGCAAGTTATTTCCCAGATGGGATCACCTTTCCAATAGTAAGCATGTACCCAACAGACCCAAAGCTTATCCTTCTTTTTGCACAAGTCAATAACTTTTGTCATTAACCTTTGCTTTGGGATCAGTTATTCTTATAATAGGACATCCTGTAAAAGTATTAGCCATACAGCCATACCTTTGTACAATTTTGCATACAATATGTTAATAAACCATATGGTTGTTTTTAAGAATTTTGATTTGACGTATCAAAACATTACAAAATCCATCTATGAAGGAAGACCAACAGAGATTTCCTGTTGTTTCACATAAAGAAGTGATCACTGACTCATGCAATGCATTATTCCACCTTTCTATATTGGGGTCATGTTGTAAGTAATTTAAGTGGAGATACTTCTAGACGAGTACTATGTTTGATACGAAAAATTTGTTTATTATGATGTTCTTGTTACACGTGTGTTAACGTGACCGAATTTTGAGCATTTCATTTTGCAGACTGCTATGAGAATTGGGAGTGCTCCAAATGTTGCAGTTCAGGGACAGCCGTACGACTCATCTGCAACAGTCCTTCCTCCTCCTCGTCCTCCTGCTGCTGTACCTCCCTCTTCAGCACCTGCACTGGCTCCATCTCCTTCCCTTTCTACATCTTTCCCTTTGATGCCTACTCTTGATGCTTCCGAACCAGACGCCAGTGCTAGAAGGTCTTCAAATCTAGTGAAGCCATCATCATTCTTTGGTCCTCTTCCTTCCTCTTCTCCACTGATACCTCCTGTTTCTTCATCTGTGCCTACTGCTCCACCACTTCACCCCCCTGGGAATCTGCAACGCCCTCACAGAGCTCCTTTGCTTCAACCATTTCCTCCCCCCTCTCCTCCGCCATTTCTCACTCCAACTTCTGCTCCTAGCCCAAACAATGGACCTGTTATTAACAGAGGCAAAGTGCGTGAGGCACTTTTGATGCTTGTTCAAGTAAGTGTACCTGAATTGATAGTTACTTTCCTATGTGAACTTTTTTTATGGCACTAAAGTTTTATAAATTCGCAATCAATTGCATATGCCAGAATGTGAAAATTTTGCGTTTGCCCTCATAATGAGAACTAACATCCAAAGCAAAGAGGGTCTGCTGAGGGCGCGTATTTAGGGGAAAAAACTTCCAGCAGCTTCTGCCACTATGCTGGAACACATCCACATTATGAAGATTAATTAGGGAAATTGAGAAGAAAAAAGAAAAGAAAGAGAGAAGAATATGCTAGCAGTTGCTTTTGAGTCTTTCTGTTGGAACTGGTTTTTGGTAGCTTCTCTCCTTCCTCTAGGACCTATTTTTTTTTTATCTGAGTCACATAGTCTGGATGGATTTCCATCGGGGAACATAAAAACGTTTACACTTTTGAAATTAAGCACCTTACTTCCTCAAGGATCGAATGTGAAGCTATAAGGGATCATACCCTGGGGATTGCTAAATCACAAAAAGGTAAAAGTTTTACTCTATCTGAAGGGGCATGTCTCAAACTCCAACAATAAATGAATCGTTCTTCCCTTAAATCTCTGGATGAGATGTCTAAAAGATCCCGAAACCCTAAATTTCTTCCCCATCCATTTTGGCACCCGACGCTCTCCGCCCATGCCCAACTCCCTCTCGCTCCCCTTAATTGTCTCCAATCTGTCCTCATTTCCTCTCTTTTCCATCTTTACCTTCGCAGACCTCTCCTTCCCCTGATGAGAGTTCCACACTTAAATTTCTCTTCCTAGTGTTGTGACTGCATGAGCCACATAGGAAGAGTTCCATGCCCAGTTGTTCGTGTCCTCAAAATACTTGCTTCACTTTGGGGTTGCTGATGCTCATCATTGCCACCTTGAGTTCTGTTAGTTGAAGTTGACAGAAATCTGTCCTTTGCCTTCAAGTGCTACTGAAAGTCTTTACATCCCCTTGCTCATGTAGAATAATAGAGGGTTGTCCAATTCACTGTATAACCCTTGAATTTTGGGGCAGAAAGGGGCAGAGTTGTTGTCAGCAAAATTCTCCTCTACCCTCAGCTGCAATTTCTCTCTGACCTCAGCTTCCTTATCTGCCCCCAATAAAAATTGGTGAATTATGAGGTATTGAGCACTTTTTGGCCAATGGCATCTGCTCGATCTACATGGACTGTGATGTCTTCAGTATTATTTGATAAAAAAAGCAAAAGGAACTTCAAGAGTCATGTCGGTTATCTTAGAATTGAAGGGCTGTTTTGGAAAGGAAAATCCTATTTTTCGCATCAATGTGGCCTAGTTTTAGGACATCCAGGAAAATCCTATTTTTCGCATCAAACTGGAACAATGTGAGTAACACAAAAGCTCTAGACAGTCCCGACTACAGAGTCGGATAAAACAAAGTTTGAAGCAATATAACAGTGTAGACTATAGCTTTCTTACCACACTACATATTTCGGTAATGGTAGTTCCTTGATGTTTTTTTCTACTTTGCACCGAAACAAGAAAAACAAAAAAAAAATAAGTACCTTGTCTTATAAGTCATGCCAAGTAGTTAATTTGTTATCACCTTGTTCTTGAAAAGTCATTAGAAGTTGGCAAAAGATTATAAGTATGGCAAATAATATGACTCGAAAATACAAGTCCCGACAGTATGTTAAAAACTCTAGTAAGTATTGAGGGACTGGGTGAATAGGAACTTGCCAAGGCTATAAGGACTTCATATTTTTGCTTTCCTTTCTTGCTTTTTTTTTGGCCCAGAAAACTAGTTATGGAGTCCACAAAATTAAATATTGGGGGGAGTAAGGTAGTATCCTGAGCTCATAATTTATTAATGTAATTAGTTGATTAGCTAGAGGATTTTATGGTTACTCCTGTAATGACATTTTTCCCTATTAGGATTCATGATTTGATAATCGTATAATTCACTGGTCTCTTTATGCATCTGATGTTACCTCTATTTCCATAACAGGATGATCAATTCATTGACACGGTGTATCGCGCTATTTCCAATACTCATCATACATGATAAACAGAGGAACTGCCTCACTTGTTGAAATCCCATTAAAACAATGTTACTGGCAGAAAGATGGCTTCGAGCGTCTGACTATCGGGTTCCTTCTGTTTATAATATCTTTGAGACCCATTTTGTATAGTAGTATTAGACTATTAGTCAGTTTACTTGTTCAGATTTGTAATTTACCTTATATGCAATGTCTGGTTTTACTAGTCAGTTATGCTTGAGCTTTATGTTCATTAAATAATAAGCAATCATGCAGACTGTGTACTGGCTCTTTCAGCTTTGGTATTTGCAACAATTGTGTTGTGATAAGCCGAATGGAAAGAAATCTGGGGGTGTGATTTTATGTTTTCCAGATAGAAAGTTAACTCCTCTGAGTACTTTTTCTTTTCTTACTCGAGTGGGAGGAAAATATTGAACTTGCATTTTGGAAGTTTAAAGATAAATTGTTTTAAAATTCTCCAAAAAATATAATAATGTGGGACTAGCAATTTTTAGAGTCAGAAAGGCAAAAATCCAGTACAATGGAGAACGGACTATATCTCACAATTTTCCTGCACAATGTATTATTCTCCGAAAGAGACTGGGACGGAAGCGCGAGCTCGAACGGATGTAATTTTAACAATGAATGAAGACGTCAAATTCTTGTCTTCTTCCTAAAGAATTAGAATTTATATATTTAACATTACATAAAGAGTACTAAATATATGTATATTGTTTCAACATCAATCAAAGAGAGTTTTCGTACCAAAATCAACTCAAAATAATTAAGAAAGATAGTAGACTTGAGTTGGGATGTTGGTGATTGTGTCTATGTAAATGAGAAGGAAAGAAAGGAGAAATGCGGAAAAAAAAAAACGTCTCCAACTGAAATTCTTTATTAAGCTAAGCAAAAATTTTAACTACACCCTCTGCCAGTTATTTACGAGAATACCCGACAAGATAAGCTACTAAACAAAATGATATGAACTTGTTTAGTGATGAAAAATTATCCTGCTGATATTCTGCGTTCTCCAAAAAGATCGACATAAAACCAGCGAAACACTTGTTGGCAACTAATTAAAAGCAAGCAAAAATGAGGAAAAAGAAGCTGTTCTGCCACTTTGTATCCACAAATAATTTGCTAAGGAAACACTACGATACCACAAAGGTAAGGTCTTCTCCGGTAAATATTAACCCGCACTCGATGTTTACATCAAACATACTAATTTATCGTATCTAGGTGATAAATTAAGGTGCAAATGTATCTCAATATGTGAATACACGTCTCATGTATTCATTGGGCCGGTGCAAATATGGTACACCTTGTAGCAAGGTAGAGCGCACAATCCCCAAAATCTTTTGCCGATTTCGATCAACGTGGGGGCATCTATTAGTAAAAGGGTATAAGTGGAGAGTTTGACCGAATCAATTACAAATAAATCTCAAACTAACAAAAAAAATAAAAAGAAACCAATGTAATCCTACATGTGAGATCTGAAAACGGCAGTGTGTACCCAGACCTTGTGAAGGTAAATCTCAAACTGAGTAACATGGGATGGAAATTGGAAAATGGGTGATAAAGAAGATAGAAGCAAATATCAAAGACAAACTAGTTCTCACCAATATCCTCGTTTTGCAGTTTGAATTCGAGATGTGGCCTTTCAATACAAAATGCATACTTTCAACACGGAAGGAGCCATTTCAAAGCAAGACAATTAGCACAAGAATCTTTTTTGTCAGTGAACAAAAGATTCTCTACCAAAGCAAATTCGTCTGAACCTTTTCAGAACATAAATACATTCTGACAAAATTGATACATCAGCAAGATTAAATTTTAGAACTGCTAATTCTATGAGAAAAGCCGCCTGTGAGAATACATCCTCATCTCAGCAGAAAAAAAATGACTGCGTTACCCTATTGATTTGTCAAAGCAAAAGTGGATCTTTTCCATAGCTAAAAGTTTAAAATATGATCGTTGGACCACCGAATAGGAAGCAACTAGGTCACGACAATCTTCCTTAAGGTTACAAAAAAGAAACACCTGCTTCTTGATTTGCAAGCGCTTGATGCAGAGAAGTCCTGCTTCAGGAATTAAGCAGCTTTTACTTTCCGTGATGGGGGACGACGGAATAGACTAATAAGATCGTCAAGACCCTGTTTAGCAATAACATCAGATTGGTTAGATGAGTTTATATTCAGTTTTCTTTTCTTTATATTTACATATTTTAATTGGTAAAATAATCAAGGAAGTTTTGTCTCCGTTATAAAATGGTTGTGTTCGGAACAGCACAAAATTTGTAACCAAGATAAGGGAATCAGGATAAAGTAAAACCAGAAGACGTACCCTGGTGGTGATAAAAAGAAAACTGAAAAGTGTAATCAAGTATGATCCTAGTACCAACAGCAAAAGCAAGTCAAATGTCACGCTGGCAACCTGCAATGAGAACAATTTAATCAGTTATTTGTACAGGTAAATAACTGAAGAAATGTAGATTTAACTGCAGACGATCAACAAGCAGACACAATTGACTATATAGATATGGGTGTTAAACAAAAAGTACGGACCAGTAAGGCATAAAATAAGCAATCAGCGAAATAGGAAAACTTTGAGTTAAAACAATAGGTCCTAAATGTTAAAACCACAGTGGTCAGAGATAATTCCTTTTTTTTTTCCTTGATGAAAATAAGTGGTTGGAGATGCTCATATTCATCACAACATGAGACATGGAATACTGGTGCAAGAGGGCTGTGCAACTATGACACACTATGCCCATATAATAACTCTTTGAAGTGTGAAAAAATAGAGTGAACTATATGCAAACATGTATACTACTGTAACAACTGGTCCCTCGAAAAGCAAACCTCACAATTATTCCTGAGTCTCCCTTACCTTTCTGCATCCCACAAGCTGAAGAGTACTCATTTGCTTCTAATGGGGTAGGTCAGAATTAGTAACTTGTTGGTAACAGTGGGGGCACTCCGAGAAAATTAAACAAAAATATTTTTGTTCATTTTACTTAAGTAGATATTTGCATTTTGAAGTTTTACAGAATTATACAAGTATTAGCCAGGGGCACGGCTAAAAGAAAGGGTGGATATATATATATATATATATATATATATATATATATATGCATTTTGAAGTTTTACAGAATTATACAAGTATTAGCCAGGGGCACGGCTAAAAGAAAGGGTGGATATATATATATATATATATATATATATATATATATATG
>NW_017673055.1:33945-55275 GCF_001879085.1 Nicotiana attenuata | reverse complement strand
CCCCCCCCACACACACACATTTGTTGTTTTTATTCTTCTCAAATTGGACTCTATTAATTCATTGTCAATTGTTGTTTTCCTCCACTGGATTCAACCATTAAATTTTAAATTTTCATACTCAAAGCATAAATAATTTGACCTAACTTAAAAACAGACATCGTTTTTTGAGATGCAATCCTTCTTCTTGCCCCTTCGTTTCCATGACCGCACGACCGGTAACATTGCCGTCGTTGATCAGAACTACAGCAAAAGTACCTTTTAAAATTGGGTTTATTGGGTAGTCAAGCAGGAAATGGGTTTAATTGCTGGGTCTAGTGTTTTATCCCTGTATTATCTTCTTAAAGTCGAACCCAGAAATTAATCAGCAGAAACACAAACTATGGGTGGAGTCTTTAGCAATGACAATACTTTAATTTTTTGCTGAACTTGAAGAGATAACGAGAGAGAGAAAGGAGGGGAGGGATGGTTTCACCATGGACAAAAGGACAGGGAAAGAGAAGGAATTATTACTATTTGATTTTATGACGAAAAGTCAGAAAACCCCCTCTTATTTCTTCTCAAATAGGGACATTTAAGGGAAAGCAATTATGTACACAATGCTAACCTACTACAACCAACCAGAAAAGTAGTAGGTTAGCAAAACCCATATATATATATATATATGCAACTTGCATTTCGAATTGTTACAGGCTGTACAATTATTTCCATAATGTTAGGATACCATGGGCAAAGCTAACAGAAAATTTGGAGATATTTACGCACCTGATATATATGTAACTTGCCACTAGTTGAATCATAAAAAGTGAACATTCCATCTAGAGTCTCATGCTGTACATTCACCTCTGCAGTATGATCAGCTAATTCCTGCAGACATTGAAAGCACATATTGGTCAAAACAAGAAACTAAGAGGTACAGATACCTTAAGAAGCTCAAATTGAGGTATATAGGTAATCAAAGTGTATACTAGGGTCATATATATAAGAGAAAATAAAGTCAGAAACATTAATTGCCAAAGCAAAATGACAAAGGCAAGCCATTATGACGAGCGATAGTGATATACACGAAGATGTCCTTTATAATATAGAACCAAGAAATTATGAGACCATTTGAAAGGGAAAAAAGAAACAATTAACTAAATACAAAATTTAAGTGTAACATGCCTCTAAAATACCTTTTCCAGTGCCTTAATAAGCGGGTCATTTTTTGAAAGAAAAGGTGCCACTCGAGGTGTTGTAGATAAAAGATCTAGCCAAGACCTTATGTAGGAAGGATTGACGGCTAAACTACTATCGTCTGCAAATATGCTTATGCTTTTCTGCTCCTGCTTATAAATGTGTCTCTGCATATAAAAGAAATTTGTTAAACAAACTTGTGAAACTACTGTTGTCTGCAAAAATGCGGCATTCCTAATACATGAGATAGCTCACTTCATGTTAAGACAAATGTTTGAAATAAGCAAAATACCAGAACACATTTCTCATTACCTAAAAGAAGGTTTACGAAAAACTGAGTCACATGAAGCTGCAGCATAAAGGAGAAAGAAACATATATGAAAAATGCTTTTTGGTAATCTAAAATTCTGAACCAGCTGATCAATCACCCCACTCTTCTCTTCAGAAGTAATTCAGGATATCAAAATCATCTGTTCTCTATAGAAGACATGCAAAACAACATCCTACATATATTAATGCAAAATGATCATCCTTTGAAATACAGTCTCCCCACCCCAAAGAAAAAAATGATGCAGAAGATGCATATCACAATCAGGAATTTTCCTTGACACTAAGGACCAAGCAATGGAATGAAGACAATAAATACATCTTTCATAAAGTCCTCCAGAAAATCTCAAATATATATACAGACAGAACTACTCAAAATTCAATCTCTCTCTTTTTAATAAGGTAAATAGTTTAATTAATGATGGGGGAACCCCCATATACAAGCCGCTACTCAAAATTCAATCATGTTGCTCATTTAATTAATTAAAGGAAAATATGCAATAATACTCGTGAACCAGCAGAGAATTTCCAGACTATTAGGCCTGAGCTCAATCATAAACTTGGGAAACCTGAAGAGAACTTCAAAGAGGAGAAACTCTGGAGTTATTCTAGATTAAGTGTAGCTATTGAATTATGATTTAAACTGATTTTGTTAGCTATAGACTAGTTCCACTAGCATAACATCAAGAGATCCCAAAACCACAAGAAAAACCAAGACTGCAACCACTATCTGCCCAATAGTCTCAGAAGTATGATCATACTTCAAATTATAAAGTTATGCTTTTTTATGTTGAACAGAATATGTAGATAAGAATCGACTGTCTCAAAAGGAGCATGCATGACAAGACCAGACCTATAAGAGGCCAAAAAGTTCCTGTTTTTCTTTTTCAAGTTGACTGTTAGACTGCCACTGTTTATTTCTCATATAGAAGAGAACTTCATTATTGGAAGTTAAAGGGTTTATCAGTATAAGAAACTAGCAGTAGCAACGGCTGAGACAAAATTTCGTACTCCAGGGGAAAAGAGGTAGGCCAAAGTCCTTACCGCTAGACTTTCAGCAACAAGCTTGACACTTCGAATGATTGAGGCTTCACTGACAAAATGTCTACACAGGAAACCAGAAGTTCAGCAAATGGCCATCAGAGAAGTTACAAAAATAGAACCAAGAGGTATTAGAAGCTAAGCCACAACCTGTTATCAGCCAGATGTCCTGTACTTTCCAGTAATTCAGGTGCAGCAGAAAGTTCAGATAGTGTTGCCGCAGTGACTCTCAACCTTGAAAACTGTTCATGCTCCCAGGCTACCTACACCATTTAGCAGCTTTAGCACAGTAAAAAGACTAAACATCACATACAAAGACAATTAAAGTAAAGATGGTATATCTGACTGCTTTATTAACCAGTAAAAACAAGCTTAGTAGCTTAAACAGGGAAACTCTAGAGACTATTCAGGTTTAAGTGGGATATGTAGTGTCTAGTCTAAAGAAAGTGACTGTCAGGTAATAGTCAATAAAATAGCTTAGAACAAGCTCTCTAGCTGGCTTATGTTACACAAAAGAACTGCGATTGTCAAAAACTTGTACACAAATTACATCAGTAAAGGGCTTAACTTTTATGTTTTATCCATGACAAAATTACAGATTAATGATGCATACAAAATCATAAATGCATTTCTAGTTACTAGGCAATATGGAAACAGGAAAATAATCTTCCGTTTCCGTAAATGACAATCATGGAGGGTGGTTAAAAAGGAGTATGCAGATGTCGCTCTTTGCATAAGATCAGATGTGAAGGTTATCTCCACGCTCGGGAAAAGACGCTGCATAAGAAGCCTTTTTCTATGGTTCTTTTACTTTTGCCTAGAAGTTCGATTTCAACATGGCAAATCGAGCATTTCACATAGCTCAAACAAATTATTAGTCTCAAAGACAGAGATGTTTTTAGNNGGGGGGGTATGACCACTAAGTTACTAAAATCGCACAAATAGCACCAGCCAATCACCGAATCTGCACAAAGCCAAGGGGGTGCGGGAATGACCACCAAGTTACTACAATCGCACAAATAGCATCAGGCAATCATCACATATGCACAAAACCATGAAGTGTGAGATCTGTGCTTGTGACCAAACTGCAGATTGAACACAAATCTCATTCTGGTATTCTCATGTTTGCAACAATAATAACTACTTCAATCACACCTAAGGGCAGCCCTTGAGCCACAATAACCAGTTTAATTTTCTTTTTTCAGTACCAGCTTTTACATTACCATAAAAAGTGACAAGGGTTTCATTTCAAGTGAAAAAAATTGTTGATGCCATTAGAGAGAAAAGCAGTAAGAACAAGTATGGTCCAAAATAAATGGCATGCTTTCTAGATCTGGGTGAAATAAGCAGTCTCCTTGTATCGGTGTTATCAAAGGCGCGCTTAAGCCCTGAAGCGAGGCTCAAAACATGTTAAGCGCTTCGTCTCGCTTAGCGGGCGCTTCAGTGTTGTCATCAAGGCTCTAGCCTCTAAGTCATACTTTTCCTTGCCAATGAGCGTATTCCTGAAGAGGCGACACTAAACAATTGATATCACTTTGTCATAAATTTTCTTCAATTTCTTTGATCATATATTTAACATTTATGCTTAAAGATTTTAGTCTTGGACTACACATACATATTTATCGTTTTTCTCCATTTGCCTTTTTCTTCATTAAAGCTCACGCTTTATTTGCGCTTTGCGCTTAAAGCTCCATCAGACCTTAGAGCTTTTTTGCGCTTTTCGCCTTTGATAACATTGCCTTGTATATGTTTGTACAAATGTTTAGGGCTGGAAAGAGAGTTGCAAAACCTCACTTCACATAAGTAAACGAAAGCTGTATCACCACAACAGAAAGCAGCCTACAAAGCTTGAACTGCAGACATAGCCAAAAAAACTAATTTAAACATCATTTCTAATGTAAGATACTGAAGCTCTAACATTGGTCCACTGGTTCGAGCATAACCAATCAACAATCCATCAACCACAAACTAGTTGGTGATATGAATCTTCGTATTAATTCCACTCCATACAGTATATTCCACTCTCAGACCGTATTCGGAGGATTTATCATTGTTAGACAATTTTCCGCTGACCATCAGCCTACCACAATTCTCCTCTTTTATCCAGACTTAGAACGGGAAGCGAATCTCAGATAGGTGGAGTTCCAAGAGCGCGAGAACAGGGCAAGAAAACAATGCACTATGCCTGACCATCTAAGCAGGGATATGCATTTTTCTTTAAGCGGTTTATGTACTTACTCGAGGATTCGAGATGTTTATTTTCTTGTGCTTAAGACCAACTTGAAGGCCCAATTCTTCTGCTACGGCAGAGAAACCCTGCAAATATTAGTTCTTCAGACAAGAAAGGGCAGCAGTAGAAGTGATAAAAACTAAAATTCTCCTAGCTTTCTCCCTTAGACGCCATTTGCATACCTGGAATATCTGCTGTATGTAGGCATTTTCTGGAGGTTTGGAGACATGAAGATGTAACTCATTGCCAAGGGACCCAACACTATTCAAGCAGATAGCATAGTCTATACTCTCACGTAGACGCTGGTCAAAACTCCGAAGCCACTGAAGAAAGCTTACACATTCAAAGGACAGAACGAGACAGCTGCAACTTAAAAGGATAGGACAAAATTTTTGGGAAGGAGTGGTGCACCTTCTGAGTTCCATTGTAGTTATACGGCCCACCAGATGTCAATCCAAAGAGTAAATTATATCTACCTCTAGTTTTAGGATTTGAATATAGAGCAGAAAACAACCTAGCAATTTCAAGAAGTGCCACTACACCACTTCCATTGCTATCACTTCCCACTGACAATGTCTGTAAACTCAATGATAAAAAGAATTGATTAAGGTCATTTATTGTAACAGCTCAAAACTTAATAGAGTAAGTCATAACTTACTGGCGCAGCCCCAAATGTGTCATATGAAGCCACTATGGCAATAGTTGGGAGTTGATTTGAGTCTCCATCAACTTTAAGTCCTGGTAACCATCCCTGACATTTAACAAGTACTGATAAATGAACTTTCAAACAACATTCTACTTCATTGATTAATTAAAGTAGCTGTTAACCCATGCCCTGCCCATTATTTTTAGAAATTAGTCTGTATAATTCTTAGTCTTATATATTTCAAGAAGGAGGATATACAATAGGATTATGGTAATATAAAACAGAAAACATTTTGGGTTAGTACAATAAGGAAATGCATCCATAGAGACTGAAAATGATTTCATTACCAAAATAAGAAAAAAGTAATTCAATGTATTAAGCTTGATTTGAGTGACTATTATAAGTAAACAAAAGAGTTCAATGTACTGAATTGACTTGCTTGACTATATTATAAGGAAAGCAATGTATATAGAAACAAATAAATTTGAGTACATAGAGATTCAAAGAAAATGCATCCAACAACAACCACGCCTTAGTCCCAAACAAGTTGGGTCGGTATGAATGCATTCACCTATGCTTAAAATGATTGAACTACTAAAATAAGAAAGGCCAAATAATTGAATGTACAAAGCTGATATCATTGACTACTATAAGGAAGCAAAAAGAGTTGCATGCACTCATTGATTTGCTTGACTATTATATGGAAATCAAAGTACAGCAACCAGAATCCTAAGTACATAGAGATTCATAAAAATTGGAAAAAAAAACCGAGTGTACAAAATAAAGAACGATAATAATTATGAAAAAGAAATTAAAGCCAAGACCATATGTAGGCCCCCCGAAAGCTCACAGCAGCTACACCTCAATCTCAAGCAATTGGGTTCGGCTATACAAATCCTCACCGACCATGTCGCTCAATTTAAGCAGCAGTAAGCTGAGAGATGTCAAATCAAATTTGAAATGACCTGATGTGGTATTAGCTTATATTAATATGCATTGATTTGAGCTATATAAACTTGTTATTTAACAAAACAGTAGACGGACGAGAAAGGTTGTATGTCAAGCATTTTAGAACTAACACCGTAGGCAATTAAGTCAAGTCAATATTCCTAAAACAAACATCAATTTAAAAGTCGTAGTAAAACCAACTGCTCCTACTTAAAAAACCAGGAGGTGAACAGCCGCAAACTAGAACCTGAATATTTGCAATGTTGGGGGATGCAATTCTCTTAGGATCTGAGGCAGCAACAACAAGCTTGTAGCTGTAGACATGTGATTAACTGAATCATTAACAAGATATTTATCACAAAAAAGAAAAAAGTTTAACCTTCGTCAACACGACATCAAACAAGTTTGCACATTCATATTGACATCCAATCTCAGAAAGGATACCTCAAATACCAAAACTTGTGCAGCCCCATTTTTCCCGTGTTGGGGCATCACAAATATTTGATACAGTCAGGGGCGGCTCAACGGATCTCGTAGCCTAAAGCGAAACCATATTTAGAGGCCCTTAAATTTATTTTGTAAAATCTGTGCACTAACAAAAAAAATTGCTCTCCAAACAACAAATTAATCATTTAAGACAAGAAATAGCAAAAAAAATTTGAGAAAAAGGAAGAAGAGCATAAAGAATGAAGTGGTGGATTATAGGATGTTGAGGTCCGAAACTCAAAGTGAAAATTTTGATTTGGCTATCATCACATACAAGAAAAAGAAATGAACGTACATAACGTAATTGTTTAAGTTTTGAGCACTAATAGTGTCAAAAATATATAATATTTACACCTTCTGATCATTTTAAATGATAATTGTAGCACTTATTAGTGAATATCTAAAATAAATTATAAATAACCTAATATAATATGTTGAACTGCACTAAAAGAAAACCGGTGCATGAATGCTTTTGTGTCTATGCAGTTTCAAAGAAGATTGTAAAAGAAATTCATTATGTTGTCGATGTATATATCTTAATTCTCATATAAAAAGGATAAAATTAAAACTGAAGAGTGATGAAATATACTAATTAATGAGTGAAGAAAATTATCATAATTTATGAATTTATTGGTGTAAAATAACCTCAATCAAATAACAAAAGAGTATACTGTAACACTTTTATTTATAATAACTAAAAGCTTAAAGTAAATTGGGGCCTTTAAATTTTGGGGGCCTAAGGCAACGGCCTCACTGGCCCTTAGAGCCGACCCTGGATACAGTCAAACAAATAATAATTTATGGACCCACTCAAGTTTTTGCAAGAATTTAGATACAGCAAAAAGTACACGTCAAGTTGGTGTTTTTTCTACAATAACAAGATTGTATACATTCTTCAGTATTTACTTAAATTCTACTATACAAATAATATGCAAGTCATGAAGTCAAACCAGAGCATGAATCCATGCTCAACAATCGTGTTGCACGAAATTATAGGACTCTCTTTTTCCTTTTCACTTTCATTTTTTTAAAATTTTGGTGAACAAGCCCATTACCAACAGAGTCAAGTCAGGTAGTAAGCTAAACTTTTTTCTCAAATTAACACTTACATTGACCAAGAAAATACCAAATGGGATTAGATCAAGAATAAAATTGAATGGAATCATTTAACTATATGATAATGATTAAAGATGGCTTAAAAATTCACAAGCACTGTTTTTCAGATGAAGTGGTTTCATTAATGGCATCAAGTAGATGCAAATAGTACAAAAGATAGTAAGAACAAAAGTGAGCTTGTTAGCTCCATTAGAATGTGCCCAATTCACAAGCACTTTTACAGTAGACAGAAATTTGTCCAGACTATGTAAAATATCTCTACGACACATTCTAATCTTTTTAATGTTTTAGCATACATACATCAAACAAAAGAGGCAACTCTTCTCTTGAAAACAAAAAATAAGATTCCAACTTACCCGCCTGTGGTAGCTGTTGCAGGTTGACCACTAGCATCATTTCTCTTAACTTCAGCTAGTACAGCATTGATATTGTCATCCTCGAAAGCAAAATATACAGGATACTGCACCCGAATTTCAAAAGGTTGAAAATTCACTATTTTGTTAGACGATAAAAAATGAAAAAAATTCAAGATGAAGGATATCCACATAAATTAGAACTATTCAAACAAAAGAAGTAAGGCAATGGGAGTAGCCTCCTTGAACAAAAGATAGGTGGTAAAAACTATTTCAGGGCAAAAGAAACTAGTACTAATTTCTCTATCTTTGGGAGAGGACTTATTACCAAACTATTTCAGACACACTCATAGTCACTTGCCAAATAGTAAGTAAAATAGTTCAAGTTGCTCTTCATCACTCTGAGGAAGGATGAATCAGCATGCCAACAACAGAAAGGTTGGACTTAAGGGCTGCCACATCACATAATATTCCTTGTTTATTCTCATCTCTAGCCAGAAACAGAAGCTTCAAGCGCAATTTTCAAAAGAAACAGAAAAGACATTTCCCTCTATTCCGCTCAGAAACACAGTCTACAGACATCTCCACCCCTCCTTGATTGAACTCTTCTCTTTCATAGAAACTAACAGTATCAATGTTTCAGCATGTTCTTCTACCAACTAAGGAATCACAGTCATGACTTCTTTGGTCTAGATTATATAGATTCCCACTGATTATTCGAAAAAAGTGATTGCAGGAAACAAATTGTCATTTAGGAATTATTTGCATTGTTACACTAATAGCTGGTTACTAGTTCATGAGATTGAGTTATCCGTACAGTAACCAAACATCAAGCTTTTGATAAAGAGTAAACAAACGTCAAGTATGACTAATATAAAAGATTTAATAAAAACTTCAAACTAATTAAGGTAGAATAATCATGCCCGAGTAGCCCTAGACAAATATAACGCGTGGTACATGATGAAGGATGTCCTATGCATAACATGCATTGTGCCACATAGATATGCCAAAAGGACAAAAAAGAATGGATGATTCATTGCACTCACAGGGATATTAGAATGTGTAAGCAACCGTTCCAACTCAGCCAATTTGCTCATCAGGCTGTTAATATCCTCATCAGCACCAAATGCGTTGTCTACGTTTTCTGGACTAAGTTTGGGGGGGAGTAAAAGCAGTAAACCCCCTAATAGCTTTTTCTGTTCAATATATTCTGCAATAAGAGCCAATACAAGGGCAAGCCCATCAGAAGAGACAATCTAAATACGTATTGCATGAGGAACAGAGAGTTGTACTATAACATGATCAGCACAATCAAGGTTAGTGATGTTTCAAGCAAAGAATGCGCTAGAAAGTAATAAAATGTGTAAATCTTTTTATTTGTTATAAGAAAATACCACCATAAGAAATATGGTCAGATTAATGATCTTAATCTTCTATTACTAGAAAAACTAATATCTAATAATGTTGGACTGAGACAAGATTAAATAGAGCAACATGGACAGTAAGAATTCATATAGCTGACCCAAGCTTGTCTGGAATTGCAGTGTTGTTGTTGTTGTTGTTGTTGTAGTAAGTCACTCTTTTGTATATTTTTGGGAATTGAATCATGACCAAGCTT
The DNA here is from genome assembly GCF_001879085.1 of Nicotiana attenuata. Lineage (NCBI taxonomy): Eukaryota > Viridiplantae > Streptophyta > Magnoliopsida > Solanales > Solanaceae > Nicotiana > Nicotiana attenuata. Next base: position 45,337 of record NW_017673055.1, on the reverse strand, counting down.
GTAGGTCACGGGTGCCGTGGCAGCAACCACTAATGCTTGCATTAGGGTAGGCTGTCTACATCACACTCCTTGGGCTGCGGCCCTTCCCCGGACCCAGCGTGAATGCGGGATGCCTTGTGCACCGGGCTGCTCTTTTCACCATGACCAAGCCTCAATGAGTGAAGGTCGTTAACAAATGTGCTGAATTCATTCTAACATGGTTACTTTGGTGAAGAAAAGAACAATAATCTTCTCGGACAGTTTGTGAGGCCTTAATCCCCACTATGTTTATACCTTCTTCTCTATCCAGCCTCTCCAACCCCACCCCTACCCCCACCCCCTCCACCCCAAATTACTAGCTTCCCTTTTCTCCTCTCATTCACATGGCCTTACTCTATCTTCAAGACAGCTTACTCATAAGATTGCCGCGAGAACATCCTGAAAAGGATAGATCAGCATTTGTTGGGGACATATCTCTTTGTTATGCCGATGTTGCACTTTCACTATAAGTTCACAAAACTAAAACTAGCTTTGCTATCTAATCATCACCCTGCGTCACATTTTATCAGGGTTACGCATTGCAAATAATTAGAGAATTTTTGAGAAGACACAAGCGAAATCACAAACAGCTCAGTTCTTCAAAATGGTGAATGCTGAAACTGTCCATGCTATTTGGTTACAGAGAAATCAGAGAATCTTTGAGAAGAGGGGAAGAGATTGGGAAAGCATTGCTAGAAGTGGTGCCTATGTGTGCAATGTCGGGGCATTGGCTGGAGTTAGAAGTTTGTTACAATCTTTCTTCTTTTAGTTGGTTAGTTTATGAGCTGTTACGTTCCTTGTCTTGGTGTTCTATCTGTAATTAGCGACAAAGTCCATAATATTTAAAGAAAAAGTGAGAAGTCAAGCATGCTATTCATGGAAAATTAAAGAATGCCAGACATGTATGAATTTAGTGCAATAATAATCAAAGGTAATTAGAATAACTAATTTAGCATTCGATATACAAAAATGTTAATATTAATCCAACTCGTCAACGTTGAGATTCAAAGAACCACTGCTTTTCTTTTATATAATTTTCCACGTCATTGTTTGAAGAGCACACTTCTTTGAAGTGCATGGCTTTGCTCATAAAGTGATAACCTCTTGCATAGCATCACTTTAAGTGACAGAGGAATGACTTATAATAGCAATACATGAGTAACTTGTCATTTAAGGCAAATCGGAGACTCCCTAAAGTTATAGGTTTCCTTCTCATGCTTATTCCTACCACACACAGAATGTAAGTAACGAACTAAGCTTGGTATCTCCTAGTTGATAACACATTTAGAAAGAAAATAACATATTGAAGCAGTAGGTGGAGTTGCACCTTTAATGATCTCTCATACCAAACTAGCATAAGCCCAATAACCAAACTATAATCCCACTAATTAATATGGCTTAGTCCAAATAACAAATATTTAAGTTCAGAATCAATATATGGAGCTGCATCTTTAATAAGAATCAGGTTTACTAAATCTCACACTTATCCCTTCTTTGGTAACAACAGCTAAAACTAAAGGGTTTAAGTTATATACATTGACAGTGTAATGGTCTTTTTACAATATCAGTGTAATTTAACATGTTATAGGATGCTACTTACCATTTCTTTTAGGCTATCAATCAATGGTATTAAATAGAGTTATTTGTAATTACCTTTTAAATGACCTGACCAATTTCTTACACCGTTAGTGCATAGAACATATAGCCTATTTGGCCAAACTTCCAAAATTTGCTTATTTTAAAAAATATTTTTCTTTAGAAGTGTTTTTTGACAAGGTACTTTTAAAAGAGTAGTAGTTTGTGTTTAGCTAATCAATTTGAAAAATATTTTTGTCAATATTCAAGAAGCAATGTGTGCTAGGCCAAGGTTCTAAAAGTGCTTCTCGGAAAAAGCTACTTTCTTCAGCTTCTTAACAACTTGTTTGGATGGTTGTTACATATCGTTTTATACTGTATCGTATCGTATTGTATTGTAGTACTATATCGTTTGATGAATATAATGTTTGGATAGATTGTGTCGTTTGTCGTCGTTTCATGATATCACGCACCAGCAATATGAAGAATAAACTTGCAATATTATAAAGAAAAATTATGATACAGGGTAAAATTACTATATAATAGGATAAATGATAAAATAAAATTATTTAACAATAATTAAGGGTGAGATTGAGAGAAAAGAACAAGGTAACACCAAATCGGTCGTTACATAAAGTGGCACATTTCGTTGTTACGTAACGTACAGAATTAACGATACGATACAATAAAATTTAAGTAACAACCAAAACAAACATCGTATTTAAAGTAACAATACGATACGATACAACAGGTAACAACCATCCAAACAAGCTGTAAAGCAACTTCTGTTACTACTAAAGAATACTTAATTTTTTCCTAAAAGCTTGGTCAATCATCTCAACCCTCTAAATTAAGCACTTCCTAAAAAATGGAGTAATAAATAAACACTTAGCCTCCCAGAAGCTCGGTCAAACAGGCTAATAAACTCAAAAGTTAATCCTAACAAATAGATATTTCCTAAAAGCTAAATTCCACACAAAAATGAACGAAAGTTCGAATCCACAGTCGTGGCAGTACCTTTAATGAGAGTGGGATCCAATTCCCTAACCGGAAGAATGAGAACCGTACGAGAAAGATCGGAACCGGAGCCACCAGAAGCAAATAAGGACGAGCCAGCGTGGTGATTAAGAACAGCGAGCCGAGAACCGAAGGGGACGCCAGAGATATCGTACTGAACAAGCCGGTATACGTCGACGACGGTGACGGCGTCGGAGAGCTCAACGAAGGCGATAACGGCTATGATTAAAGCGATCACTGGATAGTACATCGGGTCTATTACTGCTGGTTTTCTACGAGAATTCGCCATTGAAAGAGTGTGTTTGTTGTGTTAGGGTTTTGCAGAATATAAATATTAGTTTTGAATCTGATTTTTTTTTTCTAGTTGGTTTTGAATCTGATTGATCAGTAAAATAATGTTAAAATAATGTTTGACAGTTTGTATAACTGTAATGTATTGTAGTGTCTTGCCTGGTTTGCAGTGGCGAAGGTGAATGATAAAGATCTGTTTTTTTTTAGGGATTATAATTATAATTATGGAGAGCTGAATTGTTGTTAAATTAATTAATTGGATTTTTCTAATTTAATTTTGGAAATGAAAAAAATGTGATGTACAAATTGAGAAATTATATAGAAAATTTAAATTTTATCCTCTTTTAAGTTCAAAGAAGCTTGAAGAGAAGAAGAGTACATTAATACAACCTATTGGAGACAGGTATTAGTGTTAGGTTTTTTAAAGTGTGAGAGGGAAAATACATATTTTGGGTTGCACCTCTTTATTTTATCCTTTCATAGTTTATGAATTTAGAGGCTGGGCCTTATTTTTCAAAACAAATATAAGTGTCAAGTGTGATTTGTTCTACCATTGAGTTCGCCGAAGTTTTGCAATTTGAAGTGTCCCTATTACAGAATAGTTTCCCGTTCTATCCAGGGAGGAATTAATCTAAATACCTTGGGCAACAGTGAGAGGATTAAATTTCTTAAGCACATAGAAAAAAATTATGGGCTCGAAATCTTTTTGCATTATCTGTTTTGTGTTAACTAATATTTTTTATTTTATGATCTGTTTCTGAACAAAATTTTACTAACAATTAGTTCCCTTACCTCATCTAAATTTCGCCGAGGTTTGTTAAGTACTTGTCGTAGAAAGAACACTCGGCACATGATTCAAGGCAAATTTAGAACGGATTTCGTGATTTTATAAAAAATATTGTTTAATTTCGACTCAAGCTATATATATAAATATAAAAAGATCACACTCATTCTGAAGACTCGATAAAACTTTAGCTATTTCTTCCTCATCACAAGCTCCAGAGCATATTCAGTGATTGAAAGCATTACCTTCTCACTGTATATCTATCATATGTCTTGTTGTGTTCTTTCTAATATTTGAAATTAGAGCTGCATTAAAAGGGTTTGTCTCCAGAAGCAGGGGCAAAATGCTCTCTCTTGGAAAATATGAAACCTTTCCAAATTCCCTTCCGAATCTCTTTCTCCGATAGTTTTATCTCCAGCAATCAGTTTGATTTCTTTGGTTATTCCAGTTCTTAATCTCTACCATCTTCTGTTTTTTTCCTCTTTCTTTCTCTTAATCAATCATTCTCAGCAGTGATTTTTTTTTCTCGAACATTGACTCTATTCTGTCTCTTTAACTCTTGTGGAATTGTACACTCTTCACTAAGTAACTTAGCCTATTATACGGCAACGAGAAAAGTGGAGGTGGCCAGTTTTAACAAGTTAACATGAGTAGAGTTTGTTTTTTCACCGCTGGGAACAAATCTTTCGAAATAATGGAACTCAGTGATAGCTGGTATGAAATTGTTGAAAGGAGGAATAATCTTATGAATAGAGTTACTTTTGACAAGTGTAACATTCTGGGCTTGTGTAAATGCATGGAATTGGCATCGATTGAACGAGGTAATATATGCAGAAGGTGGGATTATCAGAGTCTGCTGTATTCTTATCGTATTTTCCAGAATTCCAATATGATGGGGAGGTTCGTCAGAGTTGTAGCAGTGAAAGGCAATAGCAAAACTGTTGGGAATAAAAATAGACCCGCAAAAATAATATTTACAGTATTAGTGATATACGCGGAACACTAAGTTATGGTTAAATCAGCAAGAATAAAAGTGCAGCAATAATGACATCAAGATATTACGTGGAAACCCTTCTGAATAAGGGAAAAACCACAGCCAAGAAGAGCAACTGATATCACTATAGCAATGAATTTTACACTGTGTAGTAACAAGTACAAACACTCCTAAGACCACTGCACCCTCAAAAGAAAAAACACTCTTTTGCTTTTTCACCTTACTACAATATCTCTCGCACTCTATTTTTCTCAACAGACTATTTTCTTATAGTCTATGGAATACCTTGCTCTCTCTCTCTCTCACTAAGATGTATTGTCTGAGATTTTGGTGTATATACAACTGATGAAATGCTTCCCTATTTATAAGGGGGAAAAATGGTCTTGCTGATATAAGCAGTGACTCAAGCAAGCACAAAAAATTTCAATGTCTAAAGTGTGAAAGATATTTGGCCGGTTGGCCATATCTGCAAACTTTGATAATTTACCAAAGGAAGAAGACATCTTCCTTAAAACATGGGGCTGGACCCCACAAATCTCCCCCTCCAGACCCATTCACCTGAAGGAGGGTACACCAGGTTTCTTAGTTTGAGTGCATGCCTACAAGTTCTTTACACGATTCGAACTTGTCTCTTGGTACCACGTTGGTCAGCATATCTGCAGGATTTTCACTCGTGTGAATCTTTTTGAGTTGAAGTGATTTGATCTCCACTTGCTCACGAATCCAATGATATTTGACGTCGGTGTGTTTTGTTCTCGCATGGTACATGGAGTTTTTGCTTAGGTCTATTGCACTCTGACTGTCGCAATAGACAACATACTCCATCTGTCGCAATCCAAGTTCTTGAAGAAATCTCATGAGCCATATCATCTCTTTGCCAGCTTCAGTAGCCGCAGTATACTCCGCTTCAGTTGTAGACAGTGCGACGCACTTCTGCAACTTCGACTGCCATGATATAGCTCCCCCCTGAAAAAGTAAACAAATATCCAGTAGTGGATTTTCTGTTATCAAGGTCACCTGCCATATCAGAATCTGTATAGCCCTTCAAAATTGGATTTGATCCTCCAAAACGTAAGTGTTCATGTGAGCTTCCTCTTAGATACCTGAGTATCCACTTTACAGCTTCCCAATGCTCTTTTCCTGGATTTTTGAGAAATCTACTAACAACACCGACTGCATGAGCAATATCTGGTCGAGTGCATACCATTGGATACATCAAACTTCCGACGGCAGAGGAATAAGGAATCTTGGCCATTCTCTCTTTTTCCTCCGTTGTTGTAGGACACATCTTCTTGCTCAACTTCAGATGACCAGGAAGGGGTGTGCGAACCAACTTAGCACTCTTCATATTGAAATGCTCCAGTACACGTTCTATGTACTTCTCCTGTGACAAGTAAAGCTTCCTTTCGTTTCTCGAACGAGTAATTCTCATGCCCAAAATCTGCTTAGCATGACCCAAATCTTTCATTGCAAAAGACTTATTCAATTGTTTCTTCAACTCATCAATGTTGGAAGCATTCCTGCCCACAATCAACATATCATCCACATATAGCAAGAGGATAATAAAGTCGTCATCAAAAAATCTTTGTACAAACACACAGTGATCTGAAGAAGTCTTCTTGTAGCCTTGCTCCCCCATAACAAACTCAAACTCCTTGTACCACTGTCTAGGAGCTTGCTTCAATCCATATAGACTCTTCTTAAGTTTGCATACAAGATTTTCTTTACATTTTGCCTTGAAGCCCTCAGGTTGTTCCATATAAATCTCATCTTCTAAGTCACCGTGAAGAAAAGCAGTCTTCACATCCATCTGCTCAATCTCCAAATCAAGACTAGCAGTCAAACCAAGAACTGTCCGAATGGAGGACATTTTAACGACAGGAGAAAATATTTCATCAAAGTCAATACCTTTCCTTTGACCAAATCCCTTGACAACCAATCTAGCTTTGTATCTAGGCTTCAAACTTTGTTCTTCAGTTTAACTTTGAACACTCACTTGTTCTTCAAAGCTCTCATGCCCTTAGGCAATTTCACCAACTCATAAGTATGGTCTCCTGCAGAGATTTCATCTCATCTTGCATGGCTTCAATCCATTGATCCTTGTGCTCATCTTTTATGGCCTCCGCATAACATTCAGGTTCTCCCCCATCAGTGAGTAATGCATACTCATTAGGTGAATAACGGGAGGAAGGAGTACGTGGTCTAGAAGACCTCCTGAGTGGAATATCTAACTCGTCCACAACTTCGTGAGTAGGAGCATCTGCCTCATCAGCATTAGCATTGTTATCACCATCACCATCAATATGTTGATCTGGAATATGGTTTTGGGCATCACCATCATCATTGATCCCACCAACGTCATCCGCATTTGTATGAGGAACTTGATCAAGATTAATTAAACCTTCAGAACTTGGAGGTTTTAGCTTCTCTGTTTGTTAATATCTTCAACGGTTTGATCCTCCACGAAGATAACATCACGGCTTCTCACGACCTTCTTCTCAATTGGATCATATAGCCTGTAACCAAACTCATCGAGGCCATAACCAATGAAGATGCACTGCCTTGTCTTGGCATTTAATTTTGACCTCTCATCTTTAGGCACATGTACAAAAGCTTTGCAACCAAACACTTTCAAGTGGTCACAGGAAACATCCTTGCCATACCAAACTCTATTTGGAACATCACTTTGCAAAGCAACTGCAGGGAATAGATTAATAACATGTGCAGCGGTCAACAAAGCCTCACCCCAAAAGGAATTCGGCAACTTTGCTTCAGAAAGCAAACATCTGACTCTTTCCATCAAGGTCATGTTCATCCTTTCTGCTAAACCATTAAGTTGAGGAGTCTTAGGAGGAGTCTTCTGGTGTCTGGTACCCTGTTGCTTGCAGTATTTGTCAAACGGTCCACAATATTCACCGCCGTTATCAGTATGAATACACTTCAGCTTCTTTCCAGTTTCTCTTTCAACTGAAGCCTGAAACTGCTTAAAGACACCCAACACTTGGTCTTTTGTCTTCAAGATGTAGACCCAAAGTTTCCTTGAGCAATCATCAATAAAGGTAGCAAAATAAAGTGCACCACCCAAAGTCCTTGTCTTCATTGGACCACATAAATCTGAATGCACCAACTCAACCAACTCTGTCTTTCTTGAAGGAGGATGAGACTGGAAAGAAACTCTTTTTTCGTTTTCCAGCAAAGCAGAGCTCACATTTTTCAATTTTGCACTTTCGATATTTGACAACAATTTCTCTTGGCCAGAACATTTAGTCCTTTCTCGCTAATGTGGCTAAGCCCTCATTGTTTTTTTAAACGATTAAGACGTCTGAATCTGAATACACATCTGAATATCAAGATGTGTATTAAGATTAAGACATCTGAATCTGAATACACATCTGAATATATTAAGATGTGTATTAAGTTCTGAACAGAAATAATTAAGACTGTTTAATTTTTAACATCTAAATGTATAAAGTTTATCTTTATTTGAAAATTAATAAACGTAAAATTCAAATGAAATACTAACTAATCTAATATTTTATTAATAAAAATGTATAGTTTTTAAAAATATGATAGTTGTTGGTGGTGATGGCTAACGGGTGAATTGAATGCCGACTAGAGGCGGTGGTTGGTGGTAGTTTTGGTTGATGATGGTGGTTCATGCTAGTAGCTAGTAGTGATTGGTAGTGGTAGCGATTATGATTGAGGATAGTGGTGGTGGGTGGTGATAGTTAATAATGTCGGGTGGTGGTAGTAGTTGTGATTGAGGAAGGTGGTGGGTGGGTGGTGGTAGGTTATAATGATAGGCAGTGTCCGATGTGGTTGTCGATGGTGATGGGGTGGTCAGTTGTGGTAGTTGAGGCGGATGAGTGTTGATTGTGGGTCAGAATGATGGTGGTCGGAGTGGTGGGGATGGTCGATAGTGGAGGCTATGATTGAGGATGATGGTGGCGTGGTGGTGGGTGGTGGTAGTGGTGGTTGAGGTGGTGGTGGTGGTGGCATGGTGGTAGTTGATAATGGTAGGCGGTGGCAGCAGCTAATAATAATGAATATGCGATAGCATCTTAATGAAATTAAGTCTCTGTTATAGATCTTAATCATACAGACCTATTCAGACCCATTAAGTGGTTGTGAAGTAAAAAAAACAAACACACTTAATGATTAAGATCTGAATAATTAAGATTCAGACTTTAAAAATAAATGCACTTAATGTCTGAGATCTGAATGATTAAGATTCAGACCTCCATTAAGTGCAAACAAATGAGGCCTAAGCCTCTTATGCCATAACGTTGAAGAACTATTGCTCTCAATAACATTCACCATATCAACACAGGTAGAGGCCGTAGTCCAGTATAGACCACGACGTTTTTCCCCACGAGCCACAATCATGGAACCCTTAGTGAGCTTCCACTTTCCAGCACCATTGGTACTGACATATCCCTTATCATCCAAAACACCAACAAAGATCAAGTGCAAACGAACATCAGGTGCATGCTTTACATTGTTTAAAACTAGTTTAGTTCCAATACTAGTTTCCAAACAAATCGTTCCAACACCAGCCACCCAAGATACAGTCTCATTACCCATAATGAAAGTTCCAAAGTCACCCTGAGTATAGGATGAGAATTTTTTTTCCTTGATGTCACATGAGATGCAGCACCACTGTCCACAACCCAGCTTGACTCATCACAAGCAATATTTATCAGATCCGCATCAAGGACAGTAACAAGATCTTCTGTAGTGACGGTGGCCACACGATTGCCATCTTTTTTCTGTTCTTCCTTGTCTCTATTCTCCTTTTTCAATATCCGGCAGAACTTCTCTGTGTGCCATTTCTTCCCGCAATGATAGCACTCAATATCTTTAAGTCTGCTTTTGGATTTGCTTCTATTATGTTCTCTATTTTGAGAACCCCGATTCTTGCTTCTCCCCCTAGAGTCAGTCACCAAGACATCTGATAAGGAGGAGCCCTGAGATTTTCTTCTCATCTCTTCATTTAAAAGGCTGCTCTTGGCAAGATCCATAGAGATCACACCATCCTAAGTAGAATCTGATAATGAAGTTCTAAGAACTTCCCAAGAATCTGGTAGGGAACCAAGTAGAAACAAGCCTTGAATTTCTTCATCAAATTTAATGCCCATAGCAGATAACTGGTTCATGATCCCTTGAAAATTATTCAGATGATCCGTCATCGCGGAACCATCGTGGCATTTTAAACCCAACATCTGCTTTATCAGAAACATCTTGTTGTTTCCAGTTTTCCAAGCATACAAACTTTCAAGGTGCTCCCATAGGGTCCGAGCATGTGTCTCCCCAGAAATATGGTTCAAAAACTTATTGTCAACCCACTGTCTAATAAAGCCGCAAACCTGCCTGTGTATCAAATTCCACTTGTTGGCCCAAGTTCAGTTGAAGTTTTGAAGATTGACAAATGAACTCAGGGAAGGACCTGGTCCATCTTGAGAGACACAGTTAGTCATAACCAGTGCACATGGAAGGCACGTGAGGGAGATATGTATTGAAGATTACGCAGCAAATATCTTCTGAATGGAATCGAAAAGGTTGCATTGAGTTCTAAGAAGGACAGTCTCCTTATGATAAGAGAACACAATCCTAAGCTACGATAAGGATGGGAGTTTGTATTGGTTAAGGACTCAAATCGACTACGGATAAGCATTGGAGTCTCGATCAAACTCTAACTGCTAATCCATTAAATAACCAAGTTGTTCTCTTTTACAGGTAATGGACATAAGCAGAAGTTAAGCATATTTGAGAGCAAAAAGATCAAGTCTGATTTGCAAGCAACATATGCGAGATACAAGTGTGCACGTCTGAAGCTACATGAACTAAGATAGAAGAACCAGTTTCATCATTGTGTTTATTCTAAGTCTAGTTCAATTGTAGTAGGTTTTCATATTGTACCTTTCAGCTTTCTTAGAAGCAATTGTATTAGGTACTCTGAGTATTCAAGTTAGATTTAACTTGAAAGTGTCGCAACAGTTGAGGCTGTGTGCTACACTGGGATTAGAGTTAATCCTTAGGTTTACAAAGAGTTTTGTAAATGCAGTTTTTGGCTCAGTGATTTTAGTGGAGTTTGGGAAAATCCTACTGAGTAGTAGGTCGTGGTTTTTTCACCTTTTGAGCCAGGTGTTTTCCACGTAAAAATCTCTGTGCACTTTACTTTCAGTATTTATTATTCCGCAAACTGCTGTAGTTAGAACACTTAGAAGAACCAAGTTCTTCTAACGCGAAAATTAGGTACCACACAAATCACCCCCCCTCTTGTATGGTATTAACGTTTATAACATCAATTGGTATCAGAGCAGGTTATCCTTGAAGAGGCTAACACCTTAGGGAAAGATCAACATGAGTGCACCACCTGGGAACTGGGAAGGGCAATCCACTATTAGGCCTCCACTTTTCAATGGTCAGTACTATTCTTGGTGGAAGAACAGGATGAGGGATCACATCATAGGAGAAGACTATGAACTCTGGGACATAGTCACTGATGGTCCTCTAGCAACTACAAAGAAGAATGCTGAAGGAGTGGATGTGCCAAAAACTAGAGCTGACTGCACTACTGAGGATTTAAGAAAATGGGAGAAAAAATGCTAAAGGGCCAAAGAAATGGACTTGTGTGTGTAACTTGGTCCAGATGAGTACAGTAGAATTCAAAGTTGTACCACTGCTAAGGAAATCTGGGATACTTTGCAAGT
>NW_017673055.1:9975-28749 GCF_001879085.1 Nicotiana attenuata | reverse complement strand
AACTCTAATTTGATTAGACTTCTATTGACCTCTGAAAAGACTGCCGTTACAGGCTTAATCATGATCCCTCTTTAAATACACTCCAAACCCTCTCTCATCACTCATAACCGTCATTTCACTTCTCTAATCCTTCTGATAAACCCTTTTCTTCTCCAAAAATCCCCAAAATATTTCCAGAAATTATCCGCCATGACTAATCCTCAAGACAATCCTGGAACTCCCCCACCTATTTCCTCTAATACCTCATCATCAACACCTCCAGTTAAAAGTCCAAAACCCAGATTCGCAGGCAAAAGATGTTAGCCAGAAAAACTGTAGCATCCGGCCCTCTCAGAAAAGCCTTGAACGAGAAATTAAAGGCTAGTCAAAGAAAAGAGGCTTCATCTGAAGAATCCCACTCAAGCTCTGAATCTGAAAAGTTCATCTCTGCTAGTGAAGGAGAAGAACCTGGGTCATCTGACTATGACAAGAGTCAAGAAAACCCAAGAGAGGTAAACACCTGTTATGTATTTTCTGATATAGCTGAGAAGGTAGATAATAGGTTTGTGCTTGTGGGTGCTGTGAAAAATGTTGAAGGGGCTGAGACTAGTAGGAAGAGAAAGAAAAAGAAAGGGGAGGTTCTTGCTATATGTGGTGGTGGAGAAGAAGGTGGCTTGAAGTCAGGGGGAAGCGGATCAGGAGAAGCTGCTGAGGGACTTGTTAAGATGAGTGAGCAACAAGAAGAACTTGGTTCTTCTATGGAGGAACTTTGTTGCCCCTGTTGAACCTGGTTCATCCGTAAAAACTCCAGTGAATAGCAAAGTTAGAGCGTTGATGCAAGAATGTGGGACCAAAGATGCTGAGATTGCTAGGCTTCAGGCTCGAGTAGCTGAATTGGAAGAAGAAAGGAATGGGCTGAAGGCAGAACTTGCAAAAGAAAAGGAAAAGAGTGAAGGGATGCTACAAACAATGCTCAACCTACTCCAATTCCAACCCTCCAGTTCTTCTAAGCCTTAGCCATCTTTGTCCTAGTTCCGAACCATTTCAGTTACCCCCAGTGACCCAGATTAGGGTTTTTCTTGTTTTTGCTCATGGTTGGTAGTTTTTGTTCTTTCTTTTTGTAGACTGTACTGTAGAAGCAATGCCTTATCAATGACAATTTGCATTTCTCTTGTTTTGTGATGATTCTGCTCTTAATAGTTATTTTTGTCAAGTTGATTCTTGATTATCTAAAGCATGCTTTCACTTGCAGTTGCCCCAGTGGCCATGAGTAATGATTAATATTCTGGGATTCACATATTTATGCAACTTTTCGATGATGCCAAAAGGGGGAAGATATTGTGCTTTAAAAGAAATTGTGTCTATTTTCTGTTTTCTGAACAGTGATGTTTATGACCTAATTAAATCTGGCCTTTATGATAAGTTGAAAATTCTCTAAAAATTTTCTAAGTGTTGATATTTCAGCTAAGTTTCACAGGTTCTCTGATCACTAAAAGCACAGAGTTTGTCATCATCAAAAAGGGGGAATTTGTTGGCCCAAGTTCAGTTGAAGTTTTGAAGATTGACAAATGAACTCAGAGAAGGACCTGGTCCATCTTGAGAGACACAGTTAGTCATAACCAGTGCACATGGAAGGCACGTGAGGGAGATATGTATTGAAGATTACGCAACAAATATCTTCTGAATGGAATCGAAAAGGTTGCATTGAGTTTTAAGAAGGACTGTCTCCTTATGATAGGAGAACACAATCCTAAGCTAGGATAAGGATGGGAGTTTGTATTGGTTAAGGACTCAAATCGACTACGGATAAGCATTGGAGTCTCGATCAAACTCTAACTGCTAATCCATTAAATAACCAAGTTGTTCTCTTTTACAGGTAATGCACATAAGGAGAAGTTAAGCATATTTGAGAGCAAAAAGATCAAGTCTGATTTGCAAGCAACATATGCGAGATACAAGTGTGCACGTCTGAAGCTACATGAACTAAGATAGAAGAACCAGTTTCATCATTGTGTTTATTCTAAGTCTAGTTCAATTGTAGTAGGTTTTCATATTGTACCTTTCAGCTTTCTTAGAAGCAATTGTATTAGGTACTCTGAGTATTCAAGTTAGAGTTAACTTGAAAGTGTCGCAACAGTTGAGGCTGTGTGCTACACTGGGATTAGAGTTAATCCTTAGGTTTACAAAGAGTTTTGTAAATGCAGTTTTTGGCTCAGTGATTTTAGTGGAGTTTGGGAAAATCCTACTGAGTAGTAGGTCGTGGTTTTTTCACCTTTTGAGCCAGGTGTTTTCCACGTAAAAATCTTTGTGCACTTTACTTTCAGTATTTATTATTCCGCAAACTGCTGTAGTTAGAACACTTAGAAGAACCAGGTTCTTCTAACGCGAAAATTAGGTACCACACAAGTCACCCCCCCTCTTGTGTGGTATTAACGTTTATAACATCACCACTCTTCATCTGATTTATTATCAGGCTTTTTAGTGGTGAAGACAGGTTGATGAAAATTCTTGACATAGAGCAAATCTTCCATTTTGCCCTTCCAAATGGCATAATTTGTGCCACTCAAAGTAACCATTCTACTAGTGTTGGCTTCCATCGTTTATCAAAAATACAAATACTATTTATTAGGAGACAAAAGTAATTCGTTTTTGATGTGGAAGTTCAGACTGTGCTGCAACCACAGAGAATACTCAGACAGAACCTTGGCTCTGATACCACTTATTGGGAATAAAAATAGACCCGCAAAAATAATATTCACGGTATTAGTGATAAACGCGGAACACTAAGTTATGGTTAAATCAGCAAGAATAAAAGTGCAGCAATAATGACGCCAAGATTTTATGTGAAAACCCTTCTGAATAAGGGAAAAACCACAGCCAAGAAGAGCAACTCATGATATCACTATAGCAAGGAATTTTACACTATGTAGTAATGAGTACAAATACTCCTAAGACCACTGCACCCTCAAAAGAAAAAATACTCTTTTGCTTTTTCACCTTACTACAATATCTCTCACACTCTATTTTTCTTCACAGACTATTTTCTTATAGTCTATGGAATACCTTGCTCTCTCTCTCTCTCTCACTCAGATGTATTGTCTGAGATTTTGGTGTATATAAAACTGATGAAATGCTTTCCTATTTATAAGGAAAAAAATGGGCTTGCTGATGTAAGCAGTGACTCAAGCAAGCACAAAAAATTTCAATGTTTAAAGTGTGAAAGATATTTGGCGGGTTGGCCATATCTGCAAACTTTGACAATTTACCAAAGGAAGAAGACATATTCCTTAAAACATGGGGCAGAACCCCATAAAAACTACTATCATTATCCCTGAGATAAGCAAGAATGTGGGACGGAGAGATTTTGCAGAAAAAATTAAGAATTTTGTAAGGCAAAATGATAAACAAAGGTTTGAACCACGTACGTCAAAAAGTGGGTGGATTTATTTCCAGGAAGTCGGATAGATGATTGGCCGAAAGAGGAGATTATATTGGTGAATGGTGAATCTCTGGAACCAAATCGGTTTCGTATTGAAACAAGCTCACTTAGAAGCAGGGTGTGTTATGCCGAGGAAGAGGCAAACCTGAAAATAAAGAAGACAAAGAACACCGAATTTTAACGTGGAAACCCCTTCAAATCGAAGGTAAAAACCACGAGATCACAAAGATCTAAAAAGCTCCACCATAAAAATAAGAGGATTACAAAAGTTCTCCAAATTGGCTACACAACAAGTGCCAAACACGGAGCAACAACAACAACAAGAGCAACAACTAATCAATTGAAGAAAGAGGAGAATCCACAAAAATGAAGCTGCTGTTTGAGACTCGAAATCAGATGATATAGGCCTCCAAAATTGATCTCCACCGTTCAAATCAAAGATCAAGATGCTAAGAATATTCAGTCAAAATTTTAGCCCGAANTTAGTCTCAAGAATTGGACTGCTGCACCATCCGGGGCCCATCGAGTTCCTGGGTAGCTTGGCAATTAGCATGACCTGTTTTTAAAAGCCATTTTAAGCATTTAAGATATTTCCAGTATTTTGTTTAAAGACGCATTTTGTTTCGAAATAATTGCTCGAGTTATCGAGCCATACCTGTTTTGATGTTTCTCGAAATTTAATTAAGGCATTGATTTTAGTATTTATTATTATCTTTTACGTTTTCCCTCTACAACATTACTATTTCTTACCTTGAGGAACCAACGGCTTGACATGTAATGAGACAACGCAACATAAGTATAGTGACTCGAAAGAAGAGGATGAAATACCTGAGGAAGTTATCAGAGAAGTCGAGAATTTTGAGAACAAACCTAAGTCCAACCTAGATGAAACCGAGGCAATCAATTTGGGAGATTCCGAAACCATCAAAGAAACTCGCATAAGCATTCACCTATCACCGTCAGAAAAGAAAGAATACACTCGTTTCCTGAAAGAATATGAGGATATTTTTGCATGGTCATATGATGACATGACCGACCTGAGCACATCCATAGTGGCTCATAAATTGCCTACCAATCCAATGTGTCTGCCGGTAAAGCAGAAACTCAGAAAGTTCAAACCAGACATGAGCCTGAAAATCAAGGAAGAAGTCACTAAGCGGATCAAAGCCAAAGTCCTCAGGGTAGTTGAGTACCCAACCTGGTTAGCCAACATTGTACCGGTTCCGAAGAAAGATGGGAAAGTCAGGGTGTGTGTTGACTACCGGGATTTAAACAGAGCAAGTCCCAAGGACAATTTCCCACTACCAAATATACACATTCTGATCGACAATTGCGCCAAGCATGAACTCCAATCCTTTGTAGATTGCTTCGCGGGTTATCATCAGATTTGGATGGACGAAAAAGACGCAGAGAAAACAACTTTTATTACACCATGGGGGGTGTACTGCTACAAAATGATGCCATTCGGTCTGAAGAATGCTGGGGCCACCTATATGAGGGACATGGCGACCATCTTCCAAGATATGATACATAAAGAAATAGAGGTATATGTTGACGACGTCATCATCAAATCCAAGAGGGCCATAGATCACATAGCAGACTTGAGGAAGTTCTTTGACAGGCTACGAAAGTACAATTTAAAACTGAAACCCTGCAAAATGTGCATTCGGAGTTCCTGCAGGAAAATTATTGGGATTCATCGTCAGTCGCTGAGGAATCGAGTTGGACCCGTCAAAAGTTAAAGCTATACAAGAGTTACCACCACCAAAGAGCAAGAAGGGCGTGATGAGCTTCCTAGGACGCCTCAATTACATCAGCCGCTTCATAGCACAGTCCACAGTAATATGTGAACCCATCTTCAAAATGTTGAGGAAGGATGCTGAAACCAGTTGGACTGAAGATTGTCAAAGGGCTTTTGACAAAATTAAGGAATACCTGTCCACTCCACCAGTCCTAGTCCCGCCAGAACCTGGGAGACCTTTGCTACTCTATTTGTCCATGCTAGATGGGGCTTTCGGCCGTGTTTTGGGACAACATGATGAGACAGGAAGAAAGGAGCAAGCCGTATATTACTTGAGTAAGAAGTTCACACCTTATGAAGCATGGTACTCTCTGCTAGAACGCACTTGCTGTGCTTTGACATGGACAACTCAGAAATTGAGGCATTACTTCTGTGCATATACCACATACCTCATGTCAAAGATGGATCCTCTGAAGTACATCTTTCAGAAGCCTATGCCCACCGGGAAGTTAGCCAAATGGCAAATATTGCTAAGTGAGTTCGATATTATCTATGTAACTCAAAAGGTAGTCAAAGGACAAGTGTTGGCAGACCATCTTGCTGAAAATCCTGTATAAGGAGAGTACGAACCGCTAAAAACGTATTTTCCTGACGAAGAAGTGTCATTCGTAGGAGAGGACACTGCTGAAGCCTACGACGGTTGGAGAATGTTTTTCGACGGAGCTGCAAATTTCAAAGGAGTGGGTACTGGAGCGGTTTTGGTGTCAGAGACAGGTCAAGATTATTCATTATCCGCAAAGCTTAGGTTTCCATGCACCAACAATATGGCAGAATATGAGGCTTGCATCATGGGACTCAATTTGGCTATCGACATGAATATACAAGAGTTGCTGGTAATTGGTGATTCGGATCTTATGGTACATCAAGTTGAAGGAGAATGGGCTACGAAAAACACTAAGATACTACCATACCTGTACCATGTGCAAGAACCTTTAAAGAGGTTCACAAAAATAGAATTCAAACATGTTCCGAGAATCCAGAACGAGTTCGCAGATGCACTGGCTACTCTGTCTTCCATGATACAACATCCGAAAAAGAATTTTACCGATCCTATCCTAGTTAGGATTCATAGTCAGCTAGCTTATTGTGCTCATGTTGAAGAAGAAACAGACGGAAATCCATGGTTGCACGACATTAAGGAATACTTGGCGAAAGGAGACTACCCAGAGCAGGTGAATCATACTTAGAAGCGCACACTGCGTAGGTTGTCCAATCATTTCTTCCAAAGAGGAGGAATTTTGTATAGGAGAACACCTGATCTAGGACTATTAAGGTGTGTTGACGCCAAAGAAGCTTCCAAATTGCTCGAGGAAATACATGCCGGGACCTGCGGTCCACATGTAAACGGTTTTGTTCTAGCCATGAAGATACCCAGAGCCGAATATTTTTGGATGACTATGGAAACATATTGCACCCGGTACGTCCAGAAATGCCACCAATGCCAGATATATGCAGATATGATACGAGTGCCGCCAAACGAACTCAATGCAACAAGTGCACCTTGGCCTTTTGCTGCCTGGGGAATGGATGTCATTGGTCCAATCAAACCCACTGCTTCAAACGGGCACAGGTTCATTTTAGCGGCCATCGATTACTTCACAAAATGGGTAGAGGCTGCGTCTTACAAAGCTGTAACCAAGAAAGTCGTCGTAGACTTTATCAGGGATCACATTGTTTGCCGATTCGGGGTTCCCCAGTCCATCATCACTGACAATGCCGCCAATCTCAACAGTGATCCGATGAAAGCTATGTGTGAAACTTTCAAAATCAAGCACAAAAATTCCACAGCATACAGACCTCAAATGAACAGAGCCGTGGAAGCTGCCAACAAGAACATCAAGAAGATACTAAGGAAAATGGTAGAGAATTACAAGCAATGGCACGAGAAGTTACCATTCGCCTAATTGGGATACCGTACCACAGTCCGCACATCAACTGGGGCAACTCCCTATTTGCTGGTTTACGGTACCGAAGCTGTCATTCCCGCCGAGGTAGAAATTCCTTCTTTAAGGATCATACAAGAAGCCAAACTCAGTGATGCAGAATGGATAAGGAGCCGCAGTGAGCAATTAGTCCTCATAGATGGTAAAGGATGAATGCAGTGTGTCATGGTCAGCTTTATTAGAACAGAATGTCCAGAGCTTTCAACAAAAGGGTCAGACCAAGACAATTCACACCGGGGCAGCTGGTGCTGAAACGAATCTTCCCACATCAAGATGAAGCCAAAGGAAAGTTTTCACCTAATTGGAAAGGGCCCTACATGGTTCACAGGGTACTTACAGGAGGAGCACTCATACTTGCAGAAATGGATGGAGAAGTCTGGCCAAAACCTATCAATTCAGACGCAGTCAAGAGATACTATGTTTAGATTGTTTACATTTACTTCATCTGATGTAGCTGAACTACGCTTGACCCGATTCCCATTTAAGAGGGGATACGTAGGCAGCCCTGTGGGTTCCGTCACATCTTAATAAAATCTTCATTTTCCCAGAACCAGAAACTGGGGCAGAATTTTGAGGAGGACCCTTAAAATTCTGGAGCAAGTCCAGTCGACGTCATCATGTGAAAGATAGTCAGAAAATCGGTAAAGTAACTGGGGCAGAATTTTGAGAAGGATTCTCAATATTCTGGAGCAGGTCCAACAAACTTCGTTACATGCAGAACGGTCGAAGGATCATTTACTAAACTGGGTCAGAATTTTGAGAGGGACCCTCAAAATTCTAACACAAAGAAGCCCCAATGTCTCTAAAAGTGTCGCAGTCGTTAGTTCATCTAATTTACTTGAATATTATATACCACCATGTTTTCTAAAACGATTCTATTTCATCAATAAGTGCATATTTTTTGAAAACTTTATTTCTATGGCAGCCAGGCGTTACCCAGGGTAACTCAAACAGGATTTCCTGAGCAAAGCAAAGCATAACAAGTAGACAAAGGCACAAACCAACCTCCCCTACAAAACTCACGATTTTTCTTTGGATGCAGGCACAATGAACATAACAAGAGCATTCACAAGTATACACATACCAAAATCACTATCTTCATAATGGCGAGGCCGCCAAACGCAAATATATCTCCAGCTAAGAAATATTATGCTCCTACTCACTATTTATCCATTTGCATGAGACTAAGCCCTGTCTCAATTCTTGGATGACGCTGAGCCCTACCTCCCTATTTGCATATGGCTAAGCATTGCCTTCTCTTTGCATGAGACTAAGCTCTATGTCAAATCTTGCATGAGGCTAAGCCCTGCCTCCCTATTTGCATAAGGCTAAGCACTGCCTTCTCTTTGCATGAGACTAAGCTCTGTCTCGATCCTTGTATGAGGCTAAGCCCTGCCTCCATATTTGCATAAGGCTAAGCATTGCCTTATCTTTGCATGAGACTAAGCTCTGTCTCGATCCTTGCATGAGGCTAAGCCCTGCCTCCCTATTGGCATAAGGCTAAGCATTGCCTTCTCTTTGCATGAGGCTAAGCCCTGTCTCAATTTTTGCATGAGGCTAAGCCCTGCCTCCCTACCTGCATAAGGCTAAGCATTGCCTTCTCTTTGCATGAGACTAAGCCCTGTCTTAATTTTTGCATGAGTCTAAGCCCTGCCTCCCCATTTGCATAAGGCTAAGCACTACCTTCTCATGAGACTAAGCATTATCTCCCTTTGCATAAATATTGCTCTATTCTAAACCTTGCATTATCCTCTTCTCTTGGGGCTAAGCTCTGCCCCCAACTCTACACAAGACTAAGCTTTGTCTTGTTATTACTTTTGGTATCATGTCTCTGAACTTCATGGGCTGATGTATAGCCAACTTGTCCAAAGGCGTCATACTCCGAAGGCATCATCCTCATAGCCTGAAGACACCATGTCATGGCCTGCGGATCTCTCAATACTGCACATCATTATTCAAAGGCGTCATGGTTCAGAGGCACCATTCTCATGGCCCGAGAACATCATTTCATGGCTTGCGAATCCCTTATCACATGATTCATGGCCCGGGCTGTCATGGTCTAAGGACGTCATCCTCACTGTCCAAAGACAACCTTCATGGTCCAAAGGGAATTTGCATCATGTTTAAATTCTCGTAGTAACCCATATATATTTGCACGCGTCGTGTTTTAAGTTTGCAAGTAATTCAGGAGTTAACCGTTCTTCAAATAGGAGCAACCTTCGCTCCGGTTTCCGCTCATACCATTTATACCTTGCCATTATTTCAAACGTAACCGTCTCCCATCAATTCCTCGCCTTTACTCTATGACCGTTCAGATATCTTCCCTATGATACATCCGTTACGCTTCAGGTTCATATTCATAACTCCGCATAAACCCATCCGATACTATCCTTCCCAGAAGGAACCCTTTCCAAAACATACGGCCATTCCTATAACAAATCATCGGTTTCATTCACCGTTGGATCCAGAACTACACACAACCTGATTCCTGTAAAACTAGGGATATGTAGGCAGCTCAGAGACCAGGGTTTGGGTTATATTTTTCAAAACACCCCCATTTGGTCATCCTTTCTTTACCCGACAACTCTTTCATCCTTCCCGGGTAAAGAGGGGCAGCTGTTGATACCCATTTTCCCCTCATATATTTTAAATATGCATATATATATTTTCAAAAAAGTGCACATGCATTATTATTAGATTTACAAATATGCACAAGTGTTTTTATAATATGATTTAAATCAATTTATTTCTGCATTTTTTATTATATAAATATCCAATAATTATCCCTCATATTATTTTTATGATGATTTAATCATATAAATTCATCATTTATGCCCATATAGTGCTTAAATATTTTAATTGCATTTTTTATAATTACATTTGCATTTTTTGAAGGCTAGAATTGCACATTTTGCAATGATAGCCCATATATATGCATAATTATATTATTTACATAAAAATGATTTTTTATATTTTTATAATGTTAAGTAATTATTTTAAATCATTTTCATGCATAAATGACATTTTTATTATTTATTAATTATTTTATTAATTTAATTGGGTATTTAAAATCTAGCCCTTTTTTTCTAATTAATTTCGGACCTACCCAGCCCAATACATTAACCAGCCCAATTACCAATTACCCCAGACGCATACCCGTCCAACCAGACCCATACCCGTCCAAATAACCCACCCGACCATAATCTCTAATCCTAGCCGTTGATCTCAGAAGATCAACGGCTCCCAATCGCCCAACCTTTTTAATTATACCAAACCCCTAACCCTAAATCATTTCCCCCATCTGCCGTCCTCTAATCCTCTCAACTCCTCACCCCTCACCCTCTCAAACCCTAACCCGCCGTCACCATTTCTCCTTCAATTCCGGCCAGAAATGGAATCATTTCTTGATTCCTTGCCTTATTTGGCCTTACTTCTTTACCTACTATCCGTCTTTGATGTTACTTAAACTTATTTGCCTCAAATGGCAAATGTATCTCAAGAGATTCGAACCAGATTTGGTCCAGAATCTCTTATATTTCGGTTATTCTCGTCCGTGTTCATCCCAATATCTGTGAGTACGAATATTTTTTGTATCTTTCAGTTAGGGTTTTGGATCTCTGGTTCAAACCAGATTCTGGTTCATTTTTGGTTCGCTTTAATGTTATTATTTACCTTGTTACTCGTCGAATCTGTCTATTTTTGGTTGAATCTTTTACTTACCTCAAAATTAGGGTTTAGATCTTTCCAGATCTGAAACGATTTTCATTTTTAGTATTTTTCCTTTAATGTTTCGGTATCTCTATCTATGTGTTTTATAGTTTCTCTACTATTTTTGACCGATTTTATTTACCCTAAAATTAGGGTTTTGATTTTCAAAGCGAACCAAATCTTTTGTTTCATCTCTATGTATCTATTACAGTTTCCTTTATTACTTCTGACTAATTTCACTTACCCTAATTATTTCCATCTATATGTCTTTGTATTTCTGCCTATTTTTCTAGGGTTTCGATTATTTAATTATTTCTCTTAATGTTTCTGTCTATTTGTCTTTAACTCTGGCGTTAATTGCTGATTAATTTTACTTACCCCAAATTAGGGTTTGGAAATCTTTGCTAAGATTCCAACCTTTCCTTTCCTGTACGATACTACTACTCCCTTATTTGGTTCGATTTACCTGTTCTCATTACTCCCTACCTTATTTGATCCGGCATTTTTGAATATTGAATGATTCTGTATAATAGCCTCCCAAATTTCAGTAATACCTGCCTGATTTTATGCTATTATGTTCTGTTAATTGATTGAATCCGACTTAAATTGATTCTACTTCTATTTTCATTCCTTATTTGTGTAAGACTGATTCATTACCTTGTTTATCTACCTAGTCGAGTACTATTTAAACCCTTCCCCATTTCCCCTTAGAACGAGACTCGAACTCTTATATTTTCTCACTAAAAACTTAAGCTCTCTCTGGTGTTCTGATTTCTGTACTAAGTGCCTTTTGATTTTGGCCGGCTGAAAGCCAAGGCCAAGTTATTCTGGGATTTCCTTGCTGTGGCATACTTTCTATTTCTTACTTAACTGGTATGCTCTAACCTTTGCAATTCCATTCCCTATGCTTTGCTTGACTAGTCTGTTTCAATTCCCAGCATGACTCTATCCTTTATATGATTATATGATCTCATTTAGTAACATTATTAACTTAAGACTAAGTTATTCTAAATAATATGAATCCTTTTCATAATTTAGCCTAAGGTTTAAGTTGTCTCATGCACTGTTTGTTAATTCTATACCTGTTCTGAACTTTGCACACTATAGACATGTAATCAGTAAATTTTGTTGCTTAACTCATATGCCCTGCCTGTGTAATTCATATGTATGACCAGTTTAATCGTTTTTACCTAATTGTTTCTGTGATTAAGCCATGATTGTCTTAAGTACTAGCATGAGTATTTAGCATAACTAGACTTCAACTTATTTGAATTATGTGTTTAAGCATGAATTCTCCAGTTTTGCCTGCAACTCTATGTTTTGAATCCTGTTTCTTCTGAAAATCCAACTATTTTTTAAAACCTGCCCCTTCTCTCTTTTATATACTCTTAGTCCCTTAGGCTCTCAACCACCCCAGTGTGAGCACTGCCTAGGGTCCACATGAGACTCCTTTGAACTCTAACGCACTGGGGGCTGGTTTTCCAATCTCTCATGAACTCTTTTCTGAATGTGTGGTTCTGGTGTGAGAATTGCCCAGGGTCCCTGAGGCCCTTGGGAACTTTGACATACTAGAAGCCTGGTTCTAATGTGCTGTGGGTGAATCACTGCTATGCTTCAAAGCTGTTATGTAGGAAGGCCTGGTTCTCAGGTTTATTTTGGCCTACGAAGACTCCCTATAGTGCAACAGATACCTGTATGTAATTCGTTTGTTATTCTGGGCTGCAATAACAGATTCGGGGATATTTAGTAAAGCTGGGGGGTTTCTTCTTATATCTTTTGTTAAAACTGGGTAGAAATCCTGCCTATAGGATTTAATTGTGCTATCAATTCTGTTCGTTTAAGTGAAAACTGTGTGAGTTCTATACTGTGTTTAGACATCCTGCCTATAGGGCTTTCATGATCATTTTTTGTATTTTACATTGGCATACTAGAAATCCTGACTATAGGACTTTCATTTAATTCTGTATATTAGAAATCCTGCTCATAGGACCTTTACATGTTTCCAACAAATGTGCATTATCAAGCATGCCTATAGGATCTTGTTTGTTTGAATTAACTGTCCTTCCTGGCAATCTGTTTAATTTCTGCCCGTACACAGTTAATAGATATCATGCCTATAGGATTTAAATCCATTCAAACCTAGAAATTATGCCTATAAGGTTTAAATCAATCCAGATAATAGATATCATGCCTATAGGATTTAAATTCATTCAAACTTAGAAATCATGCCTATAAGGTTTAAATCAATCCAATAATTAGAAATCATGCCTATAGGATTAAAGAGGAATAAAATCTATCCCGGGAAGTCAAAATCAGTGCTACGCTTAGAAACCATGTCTATAGGTCTATAATTAATAAGCTCGTAGAAATCATGCCTATAGGATCCTGTTGATCGATTCTGAATTCAATCGCTATTGTCAATCACTTAAGCAATATATCTGTAGGACTTAATAATGATTCTGGGCTTATAATTGTGACATATTACTGCTTGAGGTGCCCAGATTCATGCTGAATAAAATCAGTAGGCAAACAAATAGGTCTTAATGCTCGCCTTAACAAAGCTGTCTCTGCACTCTGTTTTCTCACATAGATATCCTGCCTATAGGATTCCAAAGTTAATAAATTTTGCTGATTCAACTGCGTGCTTTTGTTGTCTATGTGTGGAGGTCAATGTGAGCCCATGCTTGTTCTTTATCTGAAAGTCCTATTTGTTTTTGTTTGTCGCCTAGATTTCACATTTTTAAGTAACATAGGTTGGTCTAGAATCATCCCAAATAGAGGTCCTAATACCTCCAGGGCCATAGGTAAGGGACGGGTAGTGCACGCATAAGGAACGAGCTAGAAACTACTAGAACGCTTAAGTAACAACTTAAAGATAGTAATTGGGTAGTAAGGAGATGATAGTCCGTGCGCTAATGCTATGAGTAACACCCCGACTTGAGGGAGTTACAAAGTATTGCATGGAATGATCCTATAGGCTAAAAAACATAGGACCCCCTCGATACTCCTATTTAAAATAAATTGAATATTGTATTTGTCCAAATTGTTTTCTTCCCTTTTTAGACTAATTCGCTTAATTTAAGTTCGGCCGGGACCCACCGTTGTGGACCTCGAGGGGTGCCTAACACCTTCCCCTCAAGGTAATTTCGAGCCCTTACCCGATCGCTGGTGATGTAAACTGGTTATATGAGTTATTTGCTCTAGGTGCCCTAACGCACCTTAATCCGTTAGGTGGCGGCTCTTCCAATTCCAGTTCCCTACCCTCTCAAATAGGAGTTGTCCCAGAAATGTCGAAACCCGATTTCGCGAGAAAAAGGGGACGCAACAGCATGGTGACTCTGCTGGGGATATCTTTAGGATCTTACCATAACGAACTTGTTTGTGAATTAGTCTTTAAGCATGTCTTTATTATTCCGTTAGTACTTGCACACCCCTTCCCCTTCCCACTCTATGTGAATTTATTTGCCTATCTTCATTCATTTATGATTTCTCTTCCCTGTTCCATCACTTTTACTATGGAAACTGACTTGTCTCCTTGTTTTTCTTTCTTAAATGTCTTTATAATTATTAAATACCGCATTTTATCATTATTCATCGTGCACATACTTGACAGCATGTTATTTGCTTTTGCATAACTGCATGCTCAACATCATATTCCACTCGTGCGTACTAATACTATAGCGGCGCTTGATGAGTGTCCGCGCTCTTCCTAAAATCACCCTTTAAATTTGGAAAGGCTTATTTGCGGTAGCGGTGCAGTCGACGGTTCCGTGCCTTTCCCTCCCAAGTTGTCCGCTTGAGGGTACCAATCTAGACTTCTATAGAAACCTTAATCTGATAATAACTGTATATGCATCATGGTCAAACCAAGCCTGGGTTAATATGTTGTCTGCATAATAACCCTCTAAGAAAGCCTTGTCCAAAGTCCACCGGGATTTCCATAATCCCAACGGGCGCAACCACGATATGTGCATCATTTGGAGAGATAAATGCCGACATGCTAATCGTTAATATGTAAGTAGTCGAATCCGGAGGGGCCAAGGGTCTAACTCTGTTTATTTTGCAGAAAATGAGGCACGAAGTCCCCAGGTTCGGCATGATTCAAAATATCCCACCTTTGCTGCTGTCTACTGCTGGACATGCGCGACCTGAGAAATCTGATCGACGAAGCCAAGAGGGTCAAATATGGAGAAGGTCCCTCTGGGACCAAGTAGATTAGGTTTATCTGTTTTGAGTTGTTTTGGATGTAATAAGGCAGATGCCATTAGTAACTCGCTTATTTATCGTCATTTTTAGATTCATCTTATCTATTACATTAATGAAATGAAGCATTTGTCAGCATTAAATCTCTCCAAATCTACTTGTCGCTAGGCCTACCTCGGGCACAACGAGGTTCCCCAAATTAGGACGCGAATTTACATTCCCGCAAAATGTGTTTAAATACTGCAAATGCTTTTCAGAATCCTTACTGACTTGTTTACCTTTTAGCCTTTTTCTTTATTTTGATTATTCCCATCCCCTAAGGTTGGTTCGCACATACTGGCATCGTCAACATATCACACCATATCCAGAGGACCTCCATCTCCTCCTCCTCCAAGTAATCCGAAAAGCAAGGGAAAGGCTAAGATGGATGATATGAGTGGTATCCGGAAAGAAAATGATGCGCACGTGGAAAATGTTGAAACTTCAGACGGTTGGAGTACTCCGGCCCAGAATGATTTGGTCCTACGGTTGGAACAGAAAATACTAGAATTACAAGGGGAACTTGAGCAGGTCCGCAACTTGGCAAACCTCTCCCTCACCCTAAACGTCCCAGACATTAACCAGCAAAATGCCCAAAACCCAGCACCTCCTCAAAACACACCAAACCAACGTCCACAAAATCCTCCCGCACCCCATCAATACGCAACACCTCCCCAAAATCCTAATCCTCCACCAATACCCACTCCTCCTCAGCATCAACATCTTCCTACTCGATACCCACAATCCACTTACCATACTCCATAGAATACCCCACAACCTATCCCTGATCCGCAAAATTCAACAGATGATCACCACTACACTCCAACCCCCAGCGCACACCAAAACAATCCCATATATGTGGAAACCTTACCCCACTCTACTCAGCCAATCTCATACACTCCAGAATCCGCCGAGAAGGACCTTCTCATTAAGAACATGGCAGAGGAGCTCAAGAAGCTCACAAGCCGAGTCCAGGGTATTGAAGGAGGCAAAGGAATTGAAGGTCTAAATTATGAGGATCTATGCATTCAGCCAGACGTGGAACTACCGGAGGGTTACAAACCTCCTAAGTTCGAGATGTTTGACAGAACCGGTGACCCGAAGGTACATTTGAGAACATACTGTGATAAGCTCGTGGGAGTTGGGAAAGATGAAAGGATTCGCATGAAGCTGTTCATGAGGAGTCTCACTGGAGACGCCCTATCTTGGTACATAAGTCAAAATCTCAAGAAATGGGTCAATTGGGTAAGCATGGCGTCGGACTTCATGGACCGATTCAGGTTTAACACAGAGAATGCACCGAATGTCTTCTACATACAAAATCTCAAGAAGAAACCAACAAAAACATTCTGCGAGTATGCTACTCGATGGAGGTCAGAAGCTGCAAAGGTCAGGCCGGCACTAGAGGAAGAGCAGATGAACAAATTCTTCGCCAGGGCCCAGGATCCACAATACTATGAAAGGCTAATGGTTATCAAAAATTACAAATTCTCTGACATCATCAAACTCGGGGAAAGGATTGAAGAAGGGATCAAGAGTGGGATGCTAACCAATTTTGAGGCATTGCAGGCTACGAACAAAGCATTACAGTCAGAGGGTATATCGAAGAAGAATGAAGTAGGGGCAGTAATGGTGGCCCAAGGTCCAAAATCTCCACTCACGTACCAAACACCTCCACCCACATACCAACCTTCACCTCCCAGATATTCTCAACCCGCTACCACCTATCACACTTATAACACCCAGCCAGCCTATTACCATTCACCTCCAACCCGTCAAAACTATCAAAAACCCAGAGCCAATTTTGATTGCAGGCCGCCCAGACAATACACCCCTATTGCTGAAACCATCGACCAGCTATATGAAAGACTGAAGGCTGCCGGATACGTCACTCCCATTCCCGCTGTCGCCATGGAAAACTCCTCCCAATGGGTCAACCCGAATAAAATATGTGCGTACCATTTTGGCATGAAAGGGCATACTATTGATGAATGCCGCACTCTGAAAGACAAGATTCAAACCCTGATTGATACCAAAGTCATACAAGCAAAGGAAGCCGCACCAAATGTCCGCAACAATCCCTTCCCAGATCATAGGGGTGAAGGAGTAAATGTGATAGAAACTGATGAAGAATGGGATCCTGAAAGGTCGATTGGGCTTATTCGGGAAGGTGATGACCCTAAACCTGCAGTCACACTCACTCCTATTCTGGTACAGATATAGCCACCGGTCAAAGTTGAAGTAACCGCATTAGTCCCGTTTGAAACTGAAGTAGCAGCACCTACGACTACACCAACTCCATTTAAAGTAGAAGTATCCATGCCCTTCACTATGACGGTAGCATCCACACCACCTTTCAAGTCCAACGCCATACCCTGGGATTACGTTGCCGAAGCTAGGAGAAAAGGAAAAGTAAAGATGGAAGAATCTGATGCTGCACAAGGGATGACCAGAACTGGAAGGATCTATACACCCGAAAATTTGGGTGGAACAAGCAAGGAAACTACTACCAAACAACCCGTCATTGAAACTAGTCCAGATGATCTCTGGAGGAAAGTACAGGCAAGAGAATACTCTGTCGTTGATCATCTGAACAAGACTCTCACCCAGATATCCATCTTGTCGCTGCTACAAAATTTGGAAGCGTACAGGAATGCTCTGATGAAGGTGTTGAATGAGGCGTACGTGCCAAACAACCTCACCAGTGGAGAGATGGCCAACATGGTAGGGCAAGTACTGGAAAGCCACAAGATCACCTTTCACAAAGATGAACTACCACCTGAAGGATTAAGTCACAACAGGGCACTGCACATCACAGTACAGTTTGAGGACAAATTCATCGCCGGAGTCTTAATAGATGGGGGTTCAAGCCTCAACATTTGTCCATTGACTAATCTAAAAAGGTTGGGTAAAGATTTCCATGAGATACGATCAGGGAGTATGAATGTGAAAGCATTTTATGAGTCTTTAAGAGCCACGATTGGGGAAATCAACCTTTGTTTACAAATGGGCCCGACTTGGTTCGATGTTGAGATTCAAGTATTAGACATATCTGCTACGTACAATCTTTTACTGGGACTAAAGTAATCCCATTTACACCAGTCAAACTGTCCCGATTGTCGAGAATAGAAGAAAGCTGGGTGGAGAAACTTATCACCGCATTGAGCGTGTCAATGCAATTAAGAAAGATAAATGGTGGAGTAGCAAAATAGAAAGCATACTGGCGTGGTCAGGATATGAACCCCACAAAGGGCTTGGGAAGAAACTCCAGGGGATTACCAAACCGATACAGTTGAAACGTCATGGCACAAATTTCGGGCTCGGATATCAGTATACATGGCAAGAATATGATGATTGGTCGCCCCCATGGCGTGGTTCCTATTACCCTCTCGAGCAGCCAGCGCCGCATCTGAGTCAGACCTTTCACCAGGCCGACACAATATGGGGATCTGCAGAGGAGGAAGCTTTGGCTGGGCTAAGGAACTTGTTTCTAGAAGACGAGGATATGGATTGCAATGTGATAGTTGAGGAGGAGGAGGAAGAAGGCCTTACCATTCAGACCGTGGAGAAGGGAGTTGTTCTCAAGAATTGGACTGCTGCACCATCCGGGGCCCATCGAGTTCCTGGGTAGCTTGGCAATTAGCATGACCTGTTTTTAAAAG
>NW_017673055.1:0-1017 GCF_001879085.1 Nicotiana attenuata | reverse complement strand
CCAGGAGCCAGTCCCGCTCCGGTTCTCCGCAACCTGTTCGGACCTCGAAACCTTTCTCAAACTAGACCATCGCGTCCATCTTTTCAAATCTCCATCGGCATATTCCGTCAATGGTTCCTGAACTACATATGTCCTGATTCCTGTAAAGCCAGCGATATGTAGGCAGCTCAGAAACTAGAGCGCGGTCAAAATTCTTTTACAATCGCCGTTTCCGGTCAAAATTGGCCATCTTATCTTTACCCGACAACTCTTTCATCCTCCTCGGGTAAAGAGGGGCAGCTGTTGATACCCAATTTTTCCCTATGTATTTTTACACTCAAAATACTTTCAAAATAACATATGTATGCAGCAGTTGCCGAGGGTCTATTAACTCCACATAACGACGCACTGGTAATATCTTTACTTCTACATGACACTAACGTGAAACGAGTTTGATTGATCTAGGTAGTTCTGTGAACATTATTTTGATACGAGTATTACGTGAGATGCAAGCTGAAGAAAAAGTAATACCAAAGGCATATACTCTATCTGGGTTTGATAATTCCAGCGTCGTTACAAAAGGAGAGGTAACGCTCACCACATTTGCTGAAGGAGTCGTCAAAGACACAAAGTTCCAGGTAGTAGACATGGAGATGACTTACAATATGATTCTTGGGAGACCATGGATCCACGAGATGGACGCTGTTCCTTCAAATTTGCATGAAATCATTAAATTTCCAACGCCATGGGGAATCTGTCAAATCAGGGGAGATCAACAGACATCTAGGAACATCAACTCTGTGGCAGACTCAAGCACGAAGGGTGAAGAAAAATACCAATTACAGAATTCAGTTGAGGATAACATAGCGTCAACCTCAACTGAACGAGAACAAACAGATGTAGGTTCAAGGCCCGATTCCATTGAAGAACCAGAGGAAAATAAAAACATCAAAACGACGATAGAAGAGCTGGAAGCCGTGGTTATGTTTATACACCGGCCAGAAAGAAAAGTGTATATAGGAGCTAATCTTAGCCCGG
>NW_017673054.1:152575-153288 GCF_001879085.1 Nicotiana attenuata | reverse complement strand
TCAACGACGACTCCCTCAGTGTTGGGCAACTTTCTCTTCTTCCTCATGGGCATGGGTGCTTGCTCCTGCTGTGGCTCAGGTACTGGGACTGCTGCTGGAGGGGATGGATCCCCGAATAACAGGTCTAACGGCATTTGATCCGCCATTAGCTTGTCCACATCTGCTCGTAGTACCTTTACTGACTCCTTCGATGCCCTGGACTTCCTCATTTTCTTGTGCTCACGAGCTAATTTCTGCAAGGTTGTGCTGTGTGCCCCGACCGCCTTAGTCAAGGCAGTCTAAGTCTCAAGTATCTTCTGCTGATTAGCCAGGAGCATTTTCAGTGTTTCCTCAATAGACGGAGGA
Source organism: Nicotiana attenuata (assembly GCF_001879085.1). Lineage (NCBI taxonomy): Eukaryota > Viridiplantae > Streptophyta > Magnoliopsida > Solanales > Solanaceae > Nicotiana > Nicotiana attenuata. The sequence goes on along the minus strand of NW_017673054.1, from coordinate 152,943 downwards.
ACCTGGACAGTGGCCGGGGCAGATTGGGCCTCAACGGTAGTGGCTTATGTGGACAACTTGGATGACGCTATGGACATCCAGTTGTTCAAACTGGCTAATGTCATGGCTAGCTGCTGGGCTGTCAATGGGTTGGTCCGGGAAACAGGAACTGTAGGGCCAGCTGAAGAACTAGGGTCTGCAGACGATGAGGGTCTATCAACTGGGGCAGACACAGCTGGCGGAGGGAAGCTCTGTAGAAGGCTCAACCGCAGCCGGCTCTTCAGACTGGCTGGTTGGGGCAGAGGCGGATGACTTGCTTTTCTTGTCCCCCTTTGGGTTGTCTGGACCCTGAATACTGAACCAGGAGAAAGAGGCTATTGGGCGCACTG
>NW_017673054.1:145029-149331 GCF_001879085.1 Nicotiana attenuata | reverse complement strand
CGGCTCTCTGACATGCATCACAACTCTTCACTAAGTCACTAGCATTCTTGAACAACGTGGGCCAATAGAAACCACAACTCAAAACTTTTGAGGCTGTCCTAACCCCCCGTGATGGCACTATAGGGAGAGGAATGACAAGCCTCCAATATGCTTATTTGTTCACTTTCCGGCACACATCTCCTTATTACTCCATCCGTGCAAATTTTAAACAAATACGGATCATCCCAATAAAAATCCAAACTATCCCGCTTGAGTTTCTTCTTTTGGTTGGAAGAGAGCTCGCACGGAATGTTACCAGTCACAATGAAGTTGGCGATGTCCGCGAACCATGGCATTTCACACATAGAAACGGAAAGAAGCTGCTCGTCAGGGAACCTATCATTGATCTCAATACCATCACTTGGTCTCCCATCTTCATCTAATCGGGACAAATGGTCGGCAACTTGATTCTCGCTTCCCTTTCTATCCACAATCTCTAAATCAAATTCCTGAAGGAGTAGCACCCATCTCATCAATCTTGCTTTCGAATCCTTCTTAGTCATCAAATACCGAAGGGCTGCATGGTCCGTGTGTATGATCACCTTTGCCCCCATAAGGTAGGGTCTAAATTTCTCCATCGCGAACACAATAGCTAATAGCTCCTTTTCTGTCACAGTGTAGTTTCTCTGAGCCTCATTCATAGTCTTGCTAGCATAATACACAGGATGGAACATTTTGTTGATTCTTTGGCCTAACACCGCCCCAACCGCTACATCACTCGCATCACACATAAGTTCAAAAGGCAAGTCCCAATTAGGAGCAGTGATTATAGGGGTTGTTGTCAACTTGCGTTTCAGTAACTCAAAAGACTCCATGCATGTCTCATCAAAAATAAACTTGACATCCTTCTCTAGCAACTTGCAAAGCGGGTTCACAATTTTGGAAAAATCTTTTATGAACCGCCGGTAGAACTGCATGACCCAGAAAACTCCTCACCCCTTTGACAGAGGTAGGGGGAGGAAGTCTTGAGATAACCTCTATTTTTGCCTTATCAACTTCAATTCCTTGCCTTGAGATTTTGTGACCCAATACAATTCCCTCTTGCACCATAAAGTGGCATTTCTCCCAGTTGAGCACAAGATTGGTTTCTTCACATCTTGCCAAGACCCTATCCAAGTTCACCAAACATTCTTCAAATGAATCTCCCACCACACTGAAGTCATCCATGAATACCTCTAAGATATCCTCCACCATGTCGGTGAAGATTGCCATCATGCATCTTTGAAAGATCGTTGGGGCATTACCTCTAAGGGCATTCTTCAAATGGCTTGGTTGGTGGAGTTTTGCGATTTTCAAGATCCAAAGATAGTTTCCTAGGCTCATATGAATATGAGCCCATTCCATGCAATTCATTCACGCACTCCACTCTACCGGCATCATCATCAACATCCATGTTAAGAAGCACGGCTTCAAAAGGGTCTTCAACATTGATCAAAGCACTTGTGTCATCCACTATCACCGCCGTGACAATGTCCACAAATGAACACACCTTCGTACTATTGGGTTGCCTTATTGACTTGCACACATGAAATACCACCTTTTGATCTCCCACACGGAAAGTTAATTCCCCTGCTTCTACATCAACCAATGCCTTCCCGGTAGCTAGGAAAGGTCTCCAAGAATGATAGGCACTTCAAAATCCACTTCGCAATCCAATATGACAAAGTCGGCCGGCAATATGATTTGTCCACCCGGACAAGCACATCATCGATTATCCCTAGAGGCCTCTTCATCGACCGGTCCGCCATTTGAAGTCTCATGGAGGTTGGCCTAGGTTGCCCAATTTCCAAAGTCTTGAAGACTGAGTACGGCATCAGATTAATGCTAGCCCCCAAGTCACATAGGGCCTTAGCAAAGTCCGCACTTCCGATAGTGCAGGGAATAGTGAAAGCACCAGGGTCCTCAAGTTTCGGGGCCATAGAATGTACAATCGCACTAACTTGGTGTGTCATCTTTATTGTTTCACACTCCATAGAACGCTTCTTGGTGACTAAATCCTTCATAAATTTTGCATACCCAGGCATTTGTTCAAGTGCCTCCACTAAAGGGACATTGATTGTAAGGCTCTTCATCATGTCTATGAATTTCTTGAACTGATTGTCATTCTTTTGCTTTGCTAAGCGCTGAGGATATGGTGGAGGTGGTCTAGGCAAGGGTGCCTTTGCCTTGGGTACCGCAGGCTCGGGTATATCAATGATGTGTTCCCTAGACGGGTTCACGGTCTGTTGAGTCTCTACCCCGGCCTCATCATCAATATCAATCCGCACATCATTTGTCACTATTGGTTCAACCACATTGTCAACAGTTAAAGGTGCTTCATCATCATGCAACTCAACTTCATCACTCACAACTTGGTTCTCACCCGAGGCATGCACATCACCGCCTCTTCCACTCCTAGTTGTAACCGCCATCACATGATTGTTGCCCCCCTTCGGGTTCACTACCGTATCACTTGGTAGCGCACCTTTTGGGCGGGTATTTAAAGCTTGAGAAATTTGGCCTATTTGCACCTCTAGGTTCCGGATAGATGTGTTATGCGAAGCCAATTGTGCATCGGAATCTTGGTTCTTTTTCATCATCTGCTCGAACATCATTTCTATCCGTCCCATATCACTTCCAGAAGAACTAGGCCCTTGTGACTGAAAGGGGGGTGGATTGTTTGGTTGTTGGAACATGGGGGGCCTTTGAAAGCCTTGCCCCCTACCGCCATTATTCCACCCTCCTTGATTGCCATTGTTGTTGTTCCAATTGTTGTTGTTACCATTCCAATTGCCTTGGTTATTGCCTTGATTACCCCAATTGTTATTTTGATTGCCATTGTTCCAATTGTTGCCACCGTGTTGTTGATTATTGTTGTTCCAATTTCCGCTTCCTTGTTGATTGCCCCAATTGCCTTGGGGGCGCCATTGTTGATTTCCTTGATTCCCTCTATTTCCTTGGTAGTTATTGACATATTGGCACTCCTCACTTTGATCATCAAAACACTCATTCGAATATCCACCACCATCATTGTTGTTGTCAAATTGGTCACCGCTACCTTGCGGTTGTTGTTGCCCTCTTTGCCTCCTTTTTAGCATAGAAACATTCTCCATTGCATTGACTTGGCGCGGGTTTTGTACTTGTTGCAATTGCGCCTTCGCCAACTGATTCATTGTTGTTGTAAGTTCGGCAATAGCTTGGCCGTGATCACTCAACTCCTTATGCAAATGGATGACAGTGGGGTCACCTTGGGGTACATTCGCTCGGCTTTGCCATGCCGAAGAGGTGTCCGCCATTTCATCAAGTACATCACATGCCTCTTGGTAAGAAAGTTTCATAAAGTTCCCACCGGCCAATTGGTTCACAATGCATTGATTTGTGGTGTTGATGCCCCTATAGAAAGTCTGCTGGATCATCGCCTCAGTCATGTCGTTGTAAGGGAATTCCTTCACCATTGTTCTATATCGCTCCCAGATCTCATGCAAGGGTTCCGTTGGCATTTGCTTGAAGGCTAGAATCTCATCCCGAAGAGTCGCCATATGACTTGGAGAAAAGAACTTTGCAATGAATTTGTCCGCCAATTCATCCCATGTAGTGATAGAATGATTTGGTAACCTTTCTAACCAGTCCAACGCTTTACCCCGAAGAGAAAACGGGAAAAGCCTCAATCTCAACGCATCCTCTGACACGTTTGTTTGTTTGCTGCCCCAGCAAGTATCTACGAACCCCTTCAAGTGCTTGTATGCATTTTGGTCGGAGGCGCCCGTAAAATATCCCCGTTGCTCGAGCAAGGTCAACATGACATTGGTGATTTGAAAGTTCCTCGCCCGGATTCGGGGAGGAACGATGGCACTTGCGTACCCTTGATTAGGAAGAACTCTTGGGACTGCTCTTGGTGGTGGCAGAGGAGGGTCTGGAATAGGATTGTTGTCATGTGTAGCATTGGCATTTCGACCTCTCCGTGGTACTTGAGGTACCGGAAGCTCATCTTGCTCAACATCTTCAACCTCCTCCCCCGCCAAGGCATTGCCAAGAGGATCATTTCCGTTTAGAGCCATGAGTACCTGATGGATCAACACAAATAAAATTAGTAAAAAGAAGGAAAGAGAAGCAAAACACAAAACTAGCTACACAAATAGTCAACACCGTAAGCTCCCCGGCAACGGCGCCAAAAAGTGATTAGGTCGCAACAGAATCAACCTTAGGAAGAGTGGGTGCTAATACTTTCACCCAATATGGTATCGGGGTCAATTTCCACAGGGAGCTAGGAGGAGTTGGATATTG
>NW_017673054.1:136323-145004 GCF_001879085.1 Nicotiana attenuata | reverse complement strand
ACAAACCAAGCAACTTAGGGTTCAAGTTGGGTAATTGCTCTCTCGAGTTGGGACTACTATTCTCATAGGTCCATCCCAATTCCTTTTTGGGTCAATTTTGGAGTCTTAGACACTCTTTCTCAAGAAGGGTCAAAACTCACAAAGCTAGACTTAGTGTTTGCAACCACCAAATCCAAGTGAAAACACAAAAATAACCCAAATACCCAACATCATTCAAGCATTAAACAATCATACCCATTAATTATCCACACTAGGGTTGAGCCACAACCCTAGCTTATGGGTTTAGCTAGCCATAATAACAACAGAAATTGAAGGAGAAATAGATAAAATGAACATATTAATTAGCTAGAAGGAAAATCTACAATAATCCACGTTAAACAAGATGAAAAATGCCTAAAATAGGCGAACACTTTTGTCTCACGAGTGCAACAACTGTTCTGTATCTAATCCGTACCCTAAAAAATGGCAAATATTCTATTTATACTAAGTTAAGAAAAACCGGATAGAAATACCCCTGCGGGGTCTGTGCAGTCCGCACGATGATGACACGCGGCCGCACTGGGTTGCTTTACTTCTGAGACTTGCTTTCTGAAGATGTTGACGCGGACCGCACAATGATGAAGTGCAACCGCATGATGACTGGCGCGGACCGCGTGAGCTTGTAGTGCGGCCGCATGAGTGGCTTGTGATGGTCTCTGAACTTTTGTGGCGCGGACCGCATGAACTTGTAGCGCGGCCGCATTAGTTGGAACTGAGGATGCCACTCTCTGAACTTCAGTGGTGCGGCCGCATGACATGATGGTGCGGTCCGCACCAAGTTCTGGATATCCCTGCTTTGCTGATCTTTAACACTTGAGCAGGTTTCACTCCGTTTCGAGCCGATTTTTGACTTTCGTCACCTTGTTGCTCAAACCTGCGATCAAGCGCAACTTATAAGCATTCTGGGTATATTTTATGGCAAATCATACATAAAGCATAGGCAAGTATGGGCATAAAACGTGTCAAAATCACAGTTATCAACTCCCCCAAACTTAAAACTTTGCTTGTCCTCAAGCAAGTAAAACAAGACCNTACCCAATAGTGGTATCTGGGTCAATTTCCACAGGGAGCTAGAAAGGGAGTTGGATATTTGTTTAGCCTAGAAATGCGAGTTTGCTTCTACTTGATCTTCTATCATTTTTGGGTTTTTTCTTTGATTGTCAACTATAATTTATCAACTACTGATTATAACTAGATTATGCTAAGATATCAAGTCTCGGTTGTATGCAAGATAGAGAACGGCACTAGGGTCGTGGCATTTACCTAGGTGGTCAACTAACGGGTAGAGATTACTAATACGAGAATGATGATTATGGGGCTTATGATATAACCGTTGCACGATAGCACTCACTCTCACACCTCTCGGTAGAGAGAATGATTTTGCCCAATTGATTCTCTCGAGACCAATTGAGTAGGCTGACAAACCAAGCAACTTAGGTTCAAGTTGGGTAATTGCTCTCTCGAGTTTTTACCCGTTAATTGGGACTACTATTCTCATAGGTCCATCCCAATTCCTTGTTGGGTCAATTTTGGAGTTTTAGACACTCTTTCTCAAGAACGGTCAAAACTCACAAGGCTAGACTTAGTGTTTGCAACCACCAAATCCAAGTGAAAACATAAAAATAATCCAAATATCAAACACCCAACATCATTCAAGCATTAAACAATCATACCCATTAATTATCCACACTAGGGTTGAGCCACAACCCTAGCTTATGGGTTTAGCTAGCCATAATAACAACAGAAATTGAAGGAGAAATAGATAAAATGAACATATTAATTAGCTAGAAGGAAAATCTACAATAATCAACGTTAAACAAGATGAAAAATGCCTAAAATAGGCGAACACTTTTGTCTCACGAGTGCAGTAACTGTTCTGTATCTAATCCGTACCCTAAAAAATGGCAAATATTCTATTTATACTAAGTTAAGAAAAACTGGACAAAAATACCCCTGCGGGGTCTGTGCGGTCCGCACAATGATGACACGCGGCCGCACTGGGTTGCTTTACTTCTGAGACTTGCTTTCTGAAGATGTTGACGCGGACCGCACAATGATGAAGTGCGGCCGCATGATGACTGGCGCGGACCGCGTGAGCTTGTAGTGCGGCCGCATGAGTGGCTTGTGATGGTCTCTGAACTTTTGTGGCGCGGACCGCGTGAACTTGTAGCGCGGCCGCATTGGTTGGAAATGAGGATGCCATTCTCTGGACTTTTGTGGCGCGGACCGCATGAACTTGTAGCGCGGCCGCATTAGTTGGAACTAAGGATGCCACTATCTGAACTTCAGTGGTGCGGCCGCATGACATGATGGTGCGGTCCGCACCAAGTTCTGGATATCCCTGCTTTGCTGATCTTTAACACTTGAGCAGGTTTCACTACGTTTCGAGCCGATTTTTGACTTTCGTGACCTTGTTGCTCAAACCTGCGATCAAGCGCAACTTATAAGCATCCTGGGTATATTTTATGGCAAATCATACATAAAGCATAGGCAATTATGGGCATAAAACGTGTCAAAATCACAGTTATCAATTTCCAAGCCCTAGTTCTTCACCTTTTGGCTTAATTTTCACGATTTGCTAGGTGGAATTCACATAATATTCGAGTTTTAAGTCCAAGAATCTTACCTCAAAGTGATTCCCCTTGAATCCTCCCTTCCAAATCGTCCAAGAGCTCCCAAGCCGAAGTAAAAAATGGTGAAATAACCCAAAATCGCGAAATGAAATAACATATATGGTCTGCCCAAGCCTTTCCGCATCTGCGGTGCCTCTATCCGCTTATACGGCACCGCTTATGCGGTCTACATTCCGCTTCTGCAGAAGTCACTTAAATTCCAGCCCTTCGCATCTGCGGTTGTCCTTCCGCATCTGCGGCTCCGCAGATGCGACCCCACACCGCATTTGCGGCTCCAGACGATTCTTCCAAATTTCATTCCGATTACTCTGAAAACCAAAACCAACGATTTACATGAGTCATAATACATCATATGGGGCAAGTCATAATCGGGAACTGACAGTCAAAAATGCAAAAGCTTTAAACGACCGGTCGGGTCGTTACACACACTTCCGAGTCTGGGTCTTTTAGGTTATATTTTTGTTTTAGGAGACGCACTTCCTAAATTGAGATTCCACCCCTAGGAGACGCACTTCCTAGTTTTGGTCTATCAGGTTATACTTTTGTTTTAGGAGACGCACTTCCTAAATTGAGATTTTACCTCTAGGAGACGCACTTCCTAGTTTTGGGTCATTTAAGTTCATTTCTAGGAGACGCACTTTCTAGTTTGAGTCATTGAAGTTTCACCCCTAGAAGACGCACTTCCTAGTCTGGGTCTTTCAGGTTATACTTTTGTTTTAGGAGACGCACTTCCTAAATTGAGATTTTACCGCTAGGAGATGCACTTCCTAGTTTGGGCCATTTAAGTTCATTCCTAGGAGACGCACTTCCTAGTTTGAGTCATTGAAGTTTCACCCCTAGGAGACGCACTTTCTAGTCTGGGTCTTTCAGGTTATATTTTGTGTTATAGGAGACGCACTTCCTAAACTGTGATTTTACCCCTAGGAGATGCACTTCCTAGTTTGGGTCATTTAAGTTCATTCCTAGGAGACGCACTTCCTAGTTTGAGTCATTGAAGTTTCACCCCTAGGAGACGCACTTCCTAGTCTGGGTCTTTCAGGTTATATCTTTTAGGAGACGCAATTCCTAAATTAAGATTTTACCCCTAGGAGACGCACTTCCTAGCCAGGGTCTTTCAAGTTATTTTTTTTTTAGCAGAGGCACTTCCTAAATTGAGATTTCACTCCTAGGAGATGCACTTCCTAGTCAGGGTCTTTCAAGTTATATTTTTTTTTAGAAGAGACACTTCCTAAATTGAGATTTCACCCCTAGGAGACACACTTCCTAGTTTGGTTCATTTAAGTTCACCCCTAGGAGACGCACTTCCTAGTCTGGGTCTTTCAGGATATACTTTTAGGAGACGCACTTCTTAAATTGAGATTTTACCCCTAGGAGACGCACTTCCTAGTTTGGGTCATTTGAGTTCATTCCTAGGAGATACACTTCCTAGTTTGAGTCATTGAAGTTTCGCCCCTAGGAGACGCACTTCCTAGTCTGGGTTTTTCTGGATATACTTTTAGGAGACGCACTTCCTAAATTGAGATTTCACCCCTAGGAGACGCACTTCCTAGTTTGGGTCATTTAAGTTCAGCCCTAGGAGATCCACTTCCTAGTTTTCAAGTTTCACCCCTAGGAGACGTACTTCCTAGTTCGATTCATTTATGTTTCACCCTTAGGAGACGTACTTCCTAATCTGGGTCTTGCAGGTTATAATTTTAGGAGACACGCTTCCTAAATTGTGATTTCACTCCTAGGAGATGCACTTTCTAGTTTGGATCATTTGAGTTCATCCCTAGGAGACGCGCTTCCTAGTTCAGGCCATTCAGGTTTTCTTTAGCACACACATTTACTAGTCGAAATTTTTCTTGGTTTTACTAACAAGAGAAGCACATCCTAGTCGAGTCTTCAATTTTACTCTCATCATTGCATCCTTCATCAATAGCATAGGTGATTTATAGTCTTGCTAACAACTCAAAAATCTTCCTAGTGCAAACTGGGGCAGAAAAGTTTCTTTTGTTTTGTCTATTTTATTGTAGTAGCAGGCGCCCACCTGAGAATGAGGGAAGTCATTTCAGAATTCAATTCAAGTCAGAAGTAGCACGAGCCCACCAGAAAGACAAGGTTTGCAAGCTCAAGTCTACTTAAATTTCATGTTTATTTCAAGTCGAAGCAGCAGGAGCCCGCCTGAAGAACAGGTTCAACTTCCAGTTTTCTTCAAATTCAAGTTAGTAGGATGCCCACCTGAAGAATAGGGTAAATTTTCAGTTTCATGTTGAAGGAGCAAGTGGAGATTCAATGAAGATTCAAGACAAGAAGTAGATAGGATATTGTGTTTTTCTTTGATTTTTGCTGTAATTTTTCCTTTTATTTTTGATGTAATGGCAGGAAGCGCGGACCGGAACCTCGACGGCACTTCACTCAACTCTCCACCTCAGTATCCTTCTCTACTTTTCCTACTTCTGAACTACACGTGGCCTGATTCCTTTATAGCCAAGGATATGTAGGCAGCTCAGATACCAGGGCTCGATCATATTCTCCTTTCTTTTAGTTTTTGGTCTTTCTAAATAAGTGTCGGGTCAAAAAACCTGTCTCGTCGTTCGTTGTCTGAAAACTCTTCGTGTTTCCAGTCAAAGAGGGGCAACTGTAGACATGTAATTTTTGACCCTCCCCGAGATTTTACACATTTTAGCGTTTAAATATTTAGTTTAGGTCTAATATCGCTATTTTAACTAGTTTTGACTCTTTTACTTTATTTTATCACAAAAATAAAAATTATAAAAATATTTTCTTTTATTTAGCTAATTTATTTTATCTAGTTACTCTTAGTTCATCTACCTTACATAAAATCCGAAAATACAAAAATAGTTCCACTTTGTTTTCAAGAATATTAGTATTTTTGGTAGGAATATTATTTCTACTTAAGTAGGATTAATTAGTATATGGGAGAGTATTTTTAGTCTTATTCAATGAGAAAGAATTAAATTTGGGCTAAATCAATCCATTTTTAGGTCTATTTTCGAATCCCTTAGCCCATTAACCCCCAAGCCCAGCTAATCCTATACCCAAAACCCCCTTTATACCACATAAGACCAAAAAAAACCTAGCATTGGCCGCACCTCACCTACAGATAGAGATAAAAAAAAAAAAATAGTGAGGGGAAATTAAGAGAACAATACAAGAAAATGCAACAATTAGTGAGAGAAAACGAGAGGGAAATGAAAACGGAGCATAAAAACGGGTAGGAGTTTCTTTTGTGGTGAAGTCCATCGGTATAGAGCTTCTGTTTTGGTAGGCGAAGTAAACATATAAAATCAGATTCAAATATTAATTCACAATTGATGCAACCCAAATCCAGCAAAAGGGAATGGGAAACTCGACCGATTTATGGCTCGAAGACTTCAAATGCGGCACCACATTGAACAAATCACCTTACTGAGCAGCAAAGCATTGTGGAATTTCGAGTTCTTATTCAAGGTTTTGGATTCGTGGGTTCGGTCGGAAGTTCGCAATTTCTGTCGCAGATTTTGAGCATTCTCAGTCAAGTTAGTGGGGCCGGATTCAATTGTATCTGCTAAAAATTTTCTCTTGTTTATTAAAAGAAGACTCGCATCAGAGATCAATACTCTTATCTTTCTCTTATTTTAAGTTAATTCATCTCTCTGTGTTGTTATACGATATTAAGCATGGTATTGGCCCTTTGAGTTTATCCGAGTCTGTTAATATTCCAATCTAGTCCTAGCATTTATTTCTAGTGAGACGTGATTTTCTGTTTACTTACCTGAGGGTCCATTTAGGATTTAGAATATTTAGTTGTTTTGTCTTTTCATTAATGTCTTAAACGTGTCTTGCACGTTAATAATGGGACATGATGGTTTAAATATTTATTTATATTAATGAACAATAAAATTTAATTAATGAGAGAAATTTTATATAAATAATACTACAATAATTATCTAAATGTCGAAAAATATTTACATTAGCATAGTACGTGAATTCAAAATAAAAAGAGATCAATAGAACTTATACAAATGATCAATTTTAGTCATGTTAAGTAGAAAATTATGTATTGTAGTTTAACCATATCTAATGTAATAGTATCTTACCGAACACTTCTTTATAGACGTGTTTTTTGTATCAGAACCAAATCATCTTTATTGGATGCTCTTCTTCATTTCCGACGCGAAGCAAGAAGTCACTGAATGTTGGGTCTGTTCTTACTTCTATATTTCTTGTCATTTGAATATTTTTCATTTGATGTCACAAGTATAATTTTGGCAAGGTAGCTTTTACAGTTTCTGCCTTGGTCAATTTTGAAATTACTGATCGTACTTGACAGAAATCACCTCCCAAAATATTACTTTTCCACCAAACGGTTCATCGATATCCAATATATCTCTAAAACTCAGGGCGATTGTATTGTTTGACGCTTAGCCAAAAGCGCTTCATCCCATATTATCGCTTTTGGTTTCCTTATAAATTTAGCACTATTGCTCTGCTTTGATATATTTGTGATGGTTATTTTAATTATTTGAGGAGGTGTATCAAATCTAAAGTGAGTTGTACGACCTCATAATAAAATTATTACCGGTACACCACTTGTTCTTATTGCTAACAATATCATGTCTCTTGATCTGACATTTGCAAGTAATGCATGACATATGAATATTATTTCGATTCTGCCGGAGGCATCTACAAAGGATAATTCCGCTATACCAGCGTCGACTTTTTATAATATAGTATTGAAAGCTTATTCTTGTCCGGGATTTAGCTTTGATCGTGCTTCTTCAAACACTTGTATGACCTTCTTAATATTATACTAATCTTTTTTACTTTGTGATCTATTTTTTAATCTCAAACACTCTTTTTATGAAATAAATTTATGTACCATAAGATTTTTTTTAACTTGAAAAATAATTTTGAATTAAAAAATTAATTTGATTAGATTCTCCTGTTAAATAGTTAATTGAAAGATCTGATTATTTGATTTTATTACAGTTATTACAGTTATGTCCTTTCTCTATGAGTTCTTCTATTTAATATTTTAGGGCTATTTTAGTATATCAATATTATATTCATGCTTTTATAATAAATATGGATCTCCTATTTCTAAATGGATTTGGACAGTATAATACATTTTCATATTAAATTAGTAATAGGAAATTTTTAAGAAATAGATCCTAAAAACTATAGGATTACATGGCTAAAAATATATCCATATCCCGAAAGTAATTATATTAATAGAAAATCTAACATGTTCCTAAAGGTATTAGGTTTACATGCTAACATGTAGTATTATATATCTATATACCGAAAATAATTATACTAATAGGATTACTAAAGGTAATCACGTAGGATTCCTAACGTGTAGTATTATGTCCTAAAACTAATAGGATTACAACGCTAATGTCTAGAATTCCGATTATGTCCTTTTATTGTGAGTTAGTATAATATTAAAAGGTTATTTTTGTAATCCAACATTTTATTCATGCTTTTATATATTAGCCTTTTTCGCCCATTCATCACATTACAAACTAATGGTTGATGAAGTTACCTTGTTCTTTAGATTTTTTCTTTCAAAGTAGACTTTTTACATGCATCTCGGTGTTTGTACACAGTGTCAAGGCTTATATGATCCAAGATTGATTGTAATTGCTATGCTGATCACTACTCGAAAATTATTTCCACTAAAACGTATACCTAGCCTTTACTTCAGAAACAGGGTCTGGAGCTAATTAGGTAATGCTCCAATGAAAAAGTTTACATTGAACAACTCTCTTTGTAGCGCGAGAGGAAGGGAAAAGAGGAGAGATTTGCATTATGTGTAAAGTCTAAAGAGAATGAGATCTTAATATAAATCAGCTAAAGGTAATCATGTAGGATTCCTAACGTTTAGTATTATGTCCTAAAACTAATAGGGTTACAAGGCTAATATTTAGAATTCCGATTATGTCCTTTTATTGTGAGTTATTATGTTTAATATTAAAAGGTTATTTTTGTAATCCAATATTTTTTTCATGCTTATATATATAT